>NW_017804844.1:558530-593189 GCF_001891065.2 Hippocampus comes
CAAGTTCTTTCTTCATTGCCTTTTTTACTGATTAGGAGCAGCTTCAGCTTTTGAATCAGCAACACGTCTGGGCAAACACGCACACACACATGTACGGTTTGTTTTTCAGAATGATTCTTCATTTGATGTGCGCACAGCAGCACGGGGCTTCCAAGATGACTTTTGACAGCAAAACATCCAAATAAAACATTTGCCGGGCTTTAAGGGGGAGCCGTCTGCCTAAATTATTCACACGCGGACTTAGCGGAGGAATGAAAGCTTGTGTCTTGCGTCTAATCCGCGGCAAAGCTTTGGGCTAATAGTGCAGCGCTGGAGACTTGCCTCTCGCAAGACTCCATTCTGCAAACTTCGCCGTGTGTGAAATGACAGCACCCCTTTTCAAACGTTAGGGTGTCTCTCGAGCCTCCGAAACAGGCTCTACATCTTAACTCGGCTCGGACTTTAGTTGGGATGTTGAAGGGCCGCTAATCTAGCGGCCGCTAATCTAGCGGTAGGCCGCCCTGTAGGCTGCCTGTCATTCTTCAAAAATAAGGCCAAGTGTAAACTTCAAGGTGGACAATAAAACAAAGAGAATGACATGTTATGTATCCATGTTTTCAAATGTAAGAGAGGAAAAATACCAACGTTATGAGAAAGATAAAAACTGAGCGATGGATGCCTGCCTAATCCGCTTCAGAGCAGCAACGCAGTCTTTCGTCTTGATGACTTCCAACTACTTGGGAATTGTGAACAAGATCTCCGGACTAAGGGACACACGGTCCCCCAGAGACGTTCTGCTCGGCTAAAGTCGGGTTGAGCTTGCCCATCCTTGAAAGACTTAAGTGGGAGAGCGTCTCCCCGGGGGCCAAATGAAGCTCACAAAATGGCTCTGTCCCCTCGTTCGGATTGTCTTTGGACGCAGAGCACTCACGGCGCAGTTAGTGCCCCAAAACTGCACCAAAAAAAGACTCGTCACGGTCACATTCAATGCTTCTCTCGTCATTTGTCCGTCTGGAGCCACATTTCATCATCAATGTATTTCTGTTTCGCTGTGACAAGAAGGCGCGGTTAGGGGAGGAAAAACACTGCAACACTCTTATTGTACAACTTGGTCGCTCTCCATTCCAATCACTCAAAGCAAAAACAACAACAAATATTGGCTAATAGAAGCAATTAAGTGCTTGGAAAGATTGCTGCATATCATCGGCATGATGACCAACAGAAGAATTTCACCCATGGGTAGCATGCACAGGCTGAACAAAAGGGGGCCAAGGATTGACCTTTGAAAGATCCCACGTCAAGGCCATTCGATCAAATATAAAACTTCCACTCATCACAAAATGACTCCTGTTCTCCGAAATGACTACAAAAATATAAATATTAGCCTTGGAAAGAAAAGCACAGCAGATTATATTGTAGCAGATAAAATTGTATTACAGGGTATTTGAAAGGGGAAAAAAAATGAGCAGCATTTTGATGTTGTGCGACAAAAACTGTTTCTAAGTCTATTTAATTACAAGAGTGCTATTTTTCTTTTCGAAAATTTTTTTTGGGAGAAGGCTGAAACGGATTAATGACATTTCCATTCGTTTCAATGGGAAAAGACGCTTTGAGATGGCACCAGTGTACGCTACATAGAACGAGGTACAGCAGGGATATACCGTACAGCGATCAGATGCAGAGCAAACATGGCCGAGACTGCGGATTAGCTCTGCGCGCACCTGACCTCTTACACCGCGCCTCACCCTCTCCTGCTCGTCTCGCCCTCATCCCAGAGGCTGATGGATGGACGCCGTGACTGACGCCCAGACACCCGCGGCGACCTCTACCAGCGCGCTTGTCAAGACCGCATACGCACACACAAAAAAAAAAGAAGAAAAATCCACACACGCGCACACGACAGGAGCGAAGCGCCGTTACCTTTGACATTAAAGAATGTTTCTCCATTTGCCCGCGTGGGATGTTGCGACTTGTCCACGTGACTAATTAGCGGCGGCCTCCCCGCCGGCTGCAGCTCTTCATTAGGCCACAAGAGCAGCGCATCCGTCAGCGTTAAGAGCCGATGATGAATTCACCTTGTATTTTTTTTAAGTCGTCATCAGTCATCATCAGAAGCAGGGGAGTAAAAAAAAAGAAATAATCAAGCCCACGTCGCAGGAGAAAGTGTCCACAATGAGATTTTGATGCGGTTTGGGGTATGCACACGCAAACGTCAGTTGGCAGGAGTCAAACCACTCATGTCGCTCATCTCAATACTGTATTTTCATGAAGTGGCTCGGAGTAGGGTTTAAAGATCGTGGTACGGTTTGAAATGAGATTTGTGTTTCACACAGAGGTTTGTGTTTCAAATTAGGGTCTCAAAATAGGGTTAGGATTGCATATTAAAGTTCAGATTTCAAATTCAAACCTCGCAAATTAAGATTCATGCTTCAAACCAGGGTTAGGGTTTTCAAAATGGAGTTCAGGTTTCAATTTGGTGTTTGAAGCCTTGCTTCATCTTTCACATTACAGTTTGGGTTTCAAAGTGGGGTTGCAAATTTTGGTTCGTTCATTTTGGGAAGAGGCTTTGGACTTCAAAACAGGGTTAGGTTTTCGAGATTGGGTTAGGGTCTCATAATTGGGTCTTAAGATAGTGTTAGGGATTCAAATGAGGTTTTAAAAGACAGGATTACAGTTTTAAGCCTGGGTTAGTGTTTCACACGAAGGTTAGGATTTCAAACCAGGGTTTCACAGTTGGGTTAAGGTTTCAAATTAGCGTTTCAAGACAGTGGAAGCGAGCGCGCACACACACACACACACACACACACACACACACACACACACACACACATGCAGTGTTTTCCACAAGAGATGCATCCACCCGCGTGTCCTCATTCTGTTGAGTACATGTCAACATTCTCCCGGCGAGTGTCAAAGTCACCCGGACGAGAAAGCGAGCGCAGTAATAGCTCCCCGATGACTCAGCACCTTATTTGCACGTGTACGGAACTGCCATTAAGCGCCGCGCTCGTGGGGGAGGGCGGGCACGGCGCACATACCGGACCGCAGCCACGCCAACGCGACACTCGAGGGCTTTTAGCATCGGGGTTAAGGTTCCAAATAAATGTTAGGGCTTTAAGACAAAAGGTTAGAGTTTCAAATGAGGATTTCTACTCGCCACCGTGCTCGATGCTTTGCTTGGGTTGCTCAGCGTCCGGAAGCAATTAGCGAGTGTGCAGCTTGAGACAAGACCATCCATCACCTGACTCATCCTTTACAAGTCAATGAAGATAAGCGCAGGATTGTCCTGTACACCTGAAACGCGCTTGTGCTTTGCGCATTCCTTTGACTTGATAGCAGTCAGGCATGCGTCCGCGCGTGCAACTCGTAGGAGGCCGTAAATTACTGACAGGCGGCTGGGGAAGGGGGGGGCTAGCGGGGGTTGCTCGCAAGGGCGGCGCACTCCAAGTCTCCCAGGTGGCTGCAAACAGCACCTTGTTTGTCACCGTCTCTTTAAAAGTACCCCAGCGGCCGCGCGAATGCTAAGGCGGGCACTTTGTTTCTCGCCCGGTCGTAAGGTTTCAAGTAAGTGATTAAAGACCGCGTTCAGGTTTCCAGCGATAGAGTCTCAAGTCAAGATTTTGATGTCAGATTTCATGTCTGGATGTGGGATTTAAACCTGGGTTTGGTGGGCAAATGTAGGTTTGGGTGCCGAGTTGGGATGGCGCAATATCGTGGACAAGGAACGAATCCAAACAAGAAAAGGTCAAAAGGGTTGATCATGGAAAAACGAGCAACGCAAACACGGCTAAGGCAAGAAAAGGTAACGGTGGAAATGGCAAGCTAAAGTTGCTTCTCGACACCACAGAGTGACAAAAGTCATGACAAGGATGGCGGATTTGGTTTTTGTTGGGAAGTGAGACGGATTCCGTCTCGCTTGCAGGTCACGACGGAATGAGCGCAGAGACAACCAAGCTGAAAAATGGCTAGCTTCAACCGAATTATTTAAGTAATCCCCCGAGACACACACTACTAGCCTGATGCTAATGTGAGCTCCAGCGTCGGCGCTCACAGGCGCAGTTTTATTCCAAATGCGTTGCCAATCAACAAAATTTGCCAGATTGACTCAGCCCAGGTCTGGTTCCGCGATGTTTCCTCCAAGCTTGGCTTCAAGGAAACAAAACACAGCTGAGCGTCTCCAAACATTTATGATGACGAAAAGATGAAATGCTGCAGCTCGGAGGCAAAGATTTTTGTGTTATTTTTCGTCGCGATGGCCCAAAGGCATGAAGGATTTCTCGAAGGAGACGCCGGGAGGCACTGAAATGCCATTTTTGCATCTTCAGCTTTGGGCTCAAATCAGGGCAGTGACTGTTGCCGAAACAACAAAATTTCATAACCAACGTTTAATACACGCAAAACTCTTCCAATCTCTGGAGCAAGGTACAAAGGTCGGGAAGCGGTGCTCTGAGGAACTCCACATGGACAACCGTTTTGTAAATCACACTACCGAAATGAATCGAACCACGCGTGACCTTGACGCCGTCTCTGTCTGATTCACTTGGCTTTGCTGAGCGCTCTATCCATCATGTTCTACTCTTCACCTTTTTGTCTACGAGGCAACATTCACCACCTTCCTGCTTCCTCCCCACGCCGCCAACCGCTCCACCTCCCCACCCCTCCTCCCCCTCGTATGTTCGCCCCCTCTCTCGCTGACATTTGAGGGGAAAGTCAGCCACAGATGTGATGGCGTGGATGCGACTCGGAGCTGTCAGGGATACTTCAAGGTCAAGAGTGCTTAGCTGGATATTGAAGAGACAGATGGGTGCAGGGAGCCAGCGAGATGGCCGCGCAATGCAATTACCCGAGTCCCTGCTCACAGTCTGGTGGGCCGGCGTTGAGCAGTCCGTTGAACCCGCGATTATTCAACGAGTCACAAATTCACGAACAGTCGACCTTCATCACGGGGTTACGTCCCAGACTCGGTCGGTGAAAAAATACAAAATGACCGAAGTTTCACCCTTTTGCCCGAATGCAAAAGCCATTTTAAAAAATCAATTACAGCGATAGACAAGTGGAAGATGAAAATCAGCATGTGATGATTTAGCGGCTGGTCAACTTCCAATTTTTAATGGAACTTAGCCTCACCTATTTGTGCCTTTTGTGCTGAGGCCAAAGACCTGTCTAATGTAAAGGTATTGATTTGCCGCCATCTTGTGGCATCGTGGTCCCAAGTAACTATTTTGACATTTATAGCAATGAAAAAAAGAAAATGACACTGATGCACTTTCAGATGTTGACTGAAATATCCAAACAGTCAAAAAACAGAATGACAAGATGACAACACTCACAAGGAGCATGGAAATAGATTTTTTGGGGTGGTTGACGAGGAGTGTGTGTGGGGGCATGTCAATTCATTTCAACGAGAAAAAGTTTTGTCCGTTTTTATGCACTGGGGCCGAGGGTTGACCGTGGCCAAGCGATGACTTCTACCGCAGACAATCGCATGTCAGCGTGAGAGTAGGTTCACGCTTGTTTGTGCACGCGAGCGCCCCGTGTTGTGGGGTCTCGCTCGGCAGGTGGGGTGGGCGGGAGCGCCGTCTGATGGCAGTCGTAACGGCTCATTAAAGCGGCTGAGCGGCGGCGTGCATGCGGCAAGAAAAGAGAGTGAGTGATTGATACAGTGATCCAGAGTACGCTCCCTCCACAAGCCCATTAGAGGTGATTTAGTGCCACTGTGGAGTGAGAGGGGAAAGAAGAAGAAGAAAAAAAAAAATCTGACTCCATGTTCTCTGAATGTCTGATCACAAACAGCACCAGAACATCTCGCCACAGTCGGCTCTGATGGATTTTTTTTTAGGATGGGCTTTGCGGGGGTGGAGGTGGGGGTGGGGGGATGATTGCACAGGTAGCGTAATTGCCCGCATAATCGCCAGTGGATGCGCCGCTGGGTTAATAGAGTTTTATCGTCTGTTTGTTTTTTTTCTGCTTGGGGGTCATGAGACACACAAACATTCTCACTCCCCACTCATTAAATGCTTGACAATGTTTGGTCGGGATGCCTCGTGGGAAATATGGCGAGCCCTTTTTACCTCACAGTCAAAAGGTTTCGAATCTCCGCTTCTTCTGGTTCTGGTTGCTGTCACACCGTGGCGAGGGTTGTTTGCATTTGTCTGGTCACTTCCGGTTTTATTTTGAACGACCCCCCGCCCCCCAGGCACCCCCTCCCTCATTTCAAGTCCCTCACCTTTTGCTTGTGTTTCAATGGTCCTCCCTTTGTCCTGTGCAGGCATGTTTCGTCCTTGTGTGTACGCCTCCAGCCTCTCGCCACAGATCTGACCAGTCCTTGCCCTGTTTCCGCAGCCTCGCCATTTTGAGTTGTCAGTCGCTGATCCTTGCATAACGATATCTTTTTAACTTTGAACCCCTCAACTGTGTCCTGTGCCCATGCCTGTGGTTCCGACAGTACACACTGGCACAGGACAAAGGGAGGTCAAGGCCCATCTAAACACAAGGTAAAGGGGGGCAAGAGGTGAAAACAATCAGGGTGGGGCTGACAATCAGACTGGCACAGGAGGAAGGGGAAGTGACCGGAAATGAGGGGAGAGTCGTTCTTTCAAAATAAAACAGGAAGTGACAAGACAAACACAAACAACCCTGACTGCGTGTGTGACACTTGGCAGTTTTTGTCAGCGTAACCGTAACCTTAACCCGAACGCCACATTCACGCGTCAAACAAGAACGGCAGCACTTCTGACATGTTTTTTTTTTGTTTGTTTGTTTTTTTGCAGACCGACGAGTCAAAGTGAGTTCATTTGTTCTGACTGAAAATGAACCATTTCCTACCAGGATGGGAATTATTCATTTTGTGACTGTCCACATCTCTTCTATCCCCCCCCTCCCCATCTCATCTTCAAATTGCCACTTTCGCTCATTGTGCCGCTTCTTGCTGAAAGAAAATTCTGCTCAGTAATGAGAACGTCCACACACAGTTCTCCTTTTGGACGCACATCAAAAGCTTTTTTGAAAGAGTGGATAAAAGATGTGGAAAATGTGAAAAGGAACACACAAAAAAAAAAAAAAGGGCCACTGAAAGCCCGGATCCAACCAAGTTTTTTGTTCTTTGCCTCAGGCTGACATCAGAAGACGTCAAAAGTGATACCATTAAAAACATAAAAACAGAATTTTACTGGAACCATTTACACACACATTCATTCTTACACTTTTCAAAGAAACATTTTCTCTTTTTTCCCTCACTTTAAAACACTCCCCAGACTTTTTTCCATTGAATTCCCGTGAGATATCAATCAACTATCAAATAGGATGAAGAACTGCATCACACTTCACACTGTTATTCAAGCTTCCCAAAACTTAGCCTGTTTTGAGGGGGCGGTCCTGACTTATGCAAATGAGTTTTTTTTGTTTTTAATTCCCTGATTGAGGCAGCAAACCACGACACCGACACGCCCTCGGCAATTAGCGCGCCGATCCGTGTGTGCAGTGCAGCGAATCGCGACTGCAGTCCATCAATCAACATTTCCTTCATTCATTTATTTCTGACTATTATTTTTTGGGGGACATTTCGTCCCGCCCACTTTGACAAAACGCCATCTTTTGGTCCCGAAACCATCCAACATTTTCTGGCGGCTAGCTTGTGGCGACAAAAACAACGCGAACCCTCCTGCTGGAATTGCTCATAAGAGGAAGAAAGTGATCTAATCTTCATCTCCGGTAAATCACAGCAAGAGACAATCAAAGCCCGCTCTAAGTACACAAACAATGACACCGTGTAAACAATCAGCGGCGCAGAGTGTGAAATGCGAACTGCGCAGTTAATGAATCGGTGAAACGATAAGGGAGGTGTTGGTTCAAGCTAACCTACTTTACAAAACACACACACACGGAACGTGTTAGCCACTTTTCATAAAAAGATCTCTCAGGAAAACTACTGGCTTGCATGAAGCTGGGGAGAGATCCAAAAGTAGCATCACTTATGTGTCCGGACTGCCTTTAAATGTTGCTCGTCGACCCGACGGTTGGACTGAATCAATCTGAATTTATCCGTCGCGTTTTTATTTTATTTTTTTCTGCTCAATGCAGTGACATTTTCCACAAACTCCCCACTAAAACGGTGGTCAGAGACACCCCGACCGCAGCGCTGCGCCGTCAGAGTATATGAAGAGCAACAGGCTGATTGTAATTCTAGTGGATCGCTGACTCATGTGAAGAGCTGTTGAACAGACCAAAAAAAAAAAAAAAAAGCAGCAAAGGCCTCGGGGGAACTCGTCTCTCCTTTGAGTCATTGAGCTTCCCAAAGAGTTTGAAGAGAGAGACTCGCGAACGCCGTCGGAGCCGCCGGCCTATTGAACGGTCGCCAACGAACCGCGTTTCATCCGGCATCAATGGCGGCGCGGGCGACATGAGAAGCGACAAAATGATCAGTGGCGACGCGGATAATCAAAGGCGCTTAATCTGATGCAAATGAAGCGCGATTTAATTTTTTTTTCTGGGAGGTAAAGTGGGGGCGGGGCAATCATGCACAACGCTCGAGGCTAACCACATGTGAGCTTTATTGCAAAGAGCGGCTGAGTCACGTGAGGGGGCGGGGGTATACTTTGTGCTCCCGATCAATAAAGACCTCGGTCCCGGTAAGTGAGTGTCAAAAACGGGTCGAGACCACGCATGGTGGAAAACTAAAACAATCAATGTCTTCATTAGAGAATACAAAGAATCAGCAACTCACACTCTCATTCCTACGGATTGACAATTAAACGAGTCTTCAAACTATTTCAGAGTAAACCCTGGTTGTTAAAATTTGTTTTCCCAAAATTCCAATCGGGCGGACATCGCCCAAAAAGCCAAATGGGTCAACATAAATCGGACCCTGAGCACCACGAACCGGAATTTAGAATTTTCAGTTTTTAGATTGAAGTTTCCCACTCCTCTTTGGAATCTGCTTAATCGGTAGAACAAGTCGTCAAATTATGGTGCAACTGCATTTCACGTTCATCCGCAACGGGCTAAGCCTGCAACATCCGCAAAAAGCCAAAGCTCGGCCTCTGAACATCGAACCTCTCATCTGTGAGGCAGACCGAAGAACCACTTATCCACCCCGATGGTCCCCGCACGCGTTTAAATCCATCTCAGCGTTAAATTGTGTTGAAATCAACTTACGAGCCAAAGCGCCGCGAGACGCCAGCTTTTTTTTTTGTCTCTTCTTTTTACGAGATTTCATCATGTCAGACATTTGTGATCTAATTCCACCAGAGACGAAGAACAGCAGACGCGAGACAAAGACGGCAAAAATGACGACGGCGACGACGTTGCCGTCTCCCGGGGGTCTCCCTCGGCAGACGCAAAAGTCATTATCATCCCAGCGAGTGCATCTGCTTCAAAACAAATAGACGCGATCGCTTAAATAGCGCAGTCGAAAGCCGTACTCCCGCTGCTTGGGTTCCCCCACTTCTTCCCGCGCACGCCTGCGCACTCGCAGCCATCGTCGCTGCGTTCAAACGTGAAATGCCACAAAAGACCAACATTGTCGGAAAAAAAGTGAAAAAGTAGCATTTTTTTTCCACTGTTATTGGAATAATGAAATATTTTGAGGGTCTTTTTTACAAAACTTTTGCCTTATTCGAGGGACACAGCGCCCTCTATTGACCAGCCGCTGCTGACATGTAGACAGCAAAGACATGAACGGCTGAAGGTAAAAAGTATTTTGGGGGCCCTTATTGTACATAGCGGACTGAGTTTTATTGCTCTTTGATTGCACTTTGGTCAGCAGCAAGAAGCACTCGGAATGCCACTTTTCCACTCCCCCTGGTGACTCCAATCAGCACCCAGAAGATCTAAGTCCGCTTTTCCTGACTCGGCGCCAAACTCCAGCCTTCTCCCTGGAAATCCTTGCAGGTGAAATCCATTCAGGGATTGCCACAAGGAGAGCGGCGCTGACTCTCGGAGAGATGATCCGCTCATAAATAAATGAGCAAAGCTGTTGTTTGCGGCAGCGGTGTGATGAGACGCTCGCCCGGTGTCGTCGCGTTCGTAAAAAAAAAGTCGCTGCCGACTGAACGCTCTCAAACACACAGTGAACCTCCAAAGTCAAAGCAAAAATTGATTTTGAACGTCCACAAGAAGCCTGTAACCGGATAACACGATAAGCCGTCCATTGTAGTAAGCGCCGTCCCCGAAAGGGTTAAATTGAGTCAGGTTTGGTGTTATTATTATTTGAATTTTCCATAAGGAATCACATTTTTGTGGGTCCAAACTTCAACAAAAAAAATCATCAAACTTCAGACTTAGCAACAAAAAAAAAATGAAGTTATTTTGAAGTCTTGTTTAGTTGTCTGTAGCGCCTCCTACAGAGGTTCAGCGGCACCCGATCCCAGTTTTTTTTCTTTTTTTTATTTATTTTGTTTTAGCCTCGTTAGTTTTTATTTGGTTCTCCCACCAAAAAGCTCTTAAAACGCCGCGCAGATCATAAAAACCAGTTCGAGCCTCCCACCGATGAATGCCCACGAAGCGCCGCGTGCAGAATTTCCCATCACGAATCGGAATAGGTGGTGTGCCTAATGAAGTGTCCATACGGAAAACCTGAAGTACATCTCATCAAAGCGGTTCGGGACAGACGATATCTCCCCCCGACGTCGCAAGGCGAACGCGAGTGATCCGGTGCCTACCTGCGCAATCAAGTGCGTGTCCTCAAGAGCTTGCGTCGGCTCCCCCGCCGGCTGCCCGCCCTTCGCCGACTCGCTCGATCTCACCCTTCCTGCGATGACGAGAGGCCGACGGGTCGTCAACAGATGGTGACATTCCGAGCCTGAAGGTTGGCCCTGAGTCGGAGGAGCACCTGTCAACAGACGGGGAAAAAAAAGGCCCTCAGGAACTTGATTCACCCGCGATGCCACACGCACTTCAAAACAATGAATGGCTGTGTGTGTGTGCGCGCGTGTGTGTGTGCGCAACCTCTTGTAAACATTTCATCATGGAGGACCTTTGCCCATGTTGCCATCTGGAGCGTGTCACCTCCGCAACCGAAATTAATTGTTTCTCCTCCTCCAGGATGTTGTCAATGCCGTTTTTTTTGTCACTTGTAACTTTTTCACCACCTTCCTTTAAAATAACGGCCGAAGCTATTGTTTAATTTTTGTTTTTTCGAGAACACGGAAACCTGAACCAAATATTGTTGACTTTCTATTTAGTGATTTCATTTCGGGGGAAGAATTGAAAGATCTGATGGAGCCAATCGATATTAGCAGAGATGGCAAGCATCCAGATGAGATGTTGAGGGCAAACAAACCTTTTATTTTATTTTTTGGGGGGGTCAAAATATGACTGAGGACAAAATAGCACAGAACACACATGCAATAACCGAGACGAAGATGAGCCCCGAATCCACCACAAAGTAAACAAAAGTCAAATTATCAATTTTTTTGGTTGGTTTGTTGTTTTTTTGTCAAAAAGTACACTGAATACACCTCGAGACAATTTCGAGTGTTCCATTCACCTGCCACGCATGGTTTTGGAATGTGGCAGGAAACTGGAATACCCGGAGAAAACCCACACAGGCACGGGGAGAACATGCAAAGTCCACACAGGGAGGCCGGAGCCGGAATCGAACCCTGCACTTCTGCACTGTGTGGCCGGGTATACACATTCAGATCACGACACACATACAGATCGATTCTCCAGCTGATTTTTTTTTTTGAAACATTCCCCAAAGTGAAAAAAAAACTAAAAATAATAATACTAATAAGAATAAAAAGCACAGTAGATGGTGAGGGTGAGATACTGCCGAAGACGAGTTCTTAAGCAGCGCCCGTGAAAGAAGAATCTTATCATCATGTGAGTCGTTATAAAAAAAATAAATAAATTAAATAAAAATGGAAGAAGCTCCTTTTCCCTCGAATAATGATGCAACTTCTCATTAGAATTACACTTGGGCTTCCAGTTTAATGACTCGCCGTTTTGGGAATGAATCTTGTGCAAAAGCACGAGTGTACTTTCCTCAAATAAGTACGCGGCAATTGTGTCCTACAGTATGTCGACGTTCACAACTCATTTTTAGGATTTTTTTTTTTTTTTGGTCAAGGTTGTTTTGGGTAGTTGTCGAAACGAATTCATTATTAGTAGACGCTGTTTATTAGGGAAGGCGGAGTACTTACGGGGTTGAACGTATTTCCAATAAGTCCACTTTGTGAGGACTGCTAACATCATAACTGAACAGGAAGTTGACCATTTCGGGTTTTGTATTTTAAGGAACTCGTGGGTTCCCTCTAGTGGCACAAGAAGAATGACTGAATCAAATCTCCAAACTGTGCGGGACGTTCCAGTGTGTCCAACTTTTTTAAAATCCAACAGCGACAGTACATTTGATAGGAACAATGCGGTTGTATTTAACTTGGATGCCATCTTTTCAAATGCTTTTCTTTTCAAACATTAACTCAGGTCCAATTTGATTGAATTTTATGTGCAATCTTTGATCCAAAATAATTGAAACCAGCCGCACATGGGTGAAAAAAAATAAAACCCAGCTAACTTTTAAGTATGACGCAATCCTTGCGAGGCCGACGCCCGCGCAGGCCGCAGTGCGACACTTCTGAGCCCGGCGAGGACCGCCGCGTTATTCATATTTCATAAGGGGAAGGCGTCGGGTCCGATCCGGAGGGGAAAAGACCTTCGCTTCTCATGACCCCCCACCCCTCCCCACCCTCAAGCCACCTGTACGTGCGCTGCTGGACCAATGAGATGGCACACATGCAGTCTGTCGCATTGGTCACCGAGGCGGGTGGCAAAGCACAACGGATTGCAAGAACACACGCATGTGCACAAGCACACAAACAAGAACGCAAACAAACACACATGAGAACAAAAGCATTCAAAGAGACGAACACGTATTTTGTTGGCCGGGGGGCGGGGTTAGATTAGGGGATGTTACTCATATTTTTTGAAGCGCTGTGAGACTTTTTGGCGATTAAGGACGAAACAAATCAACTTGACTTGGCTAAAACACACACACACACACACACACACACACACACACACACACACACTTTGGTTGCTGTTGTGTGTTTTTGAATGTGTGTGTGTGCGTGTGTGTGTGTGCGTGCGAGCGAAGTTCCCAAAACAGCACCGAGCCAGCAGGGACGACAGTTGTAATCTAGCAGCCTTAGTCACAAATTTGTGCGTGTGTGCGTGACCTCCCGGCAAACCGCTACAAGGTCCGACACAAAACAATCACCCGCTTTTCAGATTCGTCCTCATGCGAGGCCTTCAAATAGATTAGCATCAGTCGTTCAGAAAAATAAAATGAAATGCTCAATAATTTTTCATGCTTTTTAAAAAATAATAATAATAATACACTTCTCAAGAGATGTAGTCATTTATTCTTGTATTTAGAATGTGTGGGGTGATTTTTCTGCCGAGCCTAATTAGCAACAGAGAGACACAGGGAGACCGGAAGAGTCTCGGAAAGGTTTTGGTGGATTCGTGGATCCAACGTGCTGTGTTTGGAGTTTTATAAAAACATTCAAACATTGCCATTTTCTGCTGTTCCTCTTAATGCCTGATGGGGCGCCAGTGAGCCCCTTGTAGGCGAGGAAACCGTTATTTGTCAACCAAAATAGGGTCTGAAAATAAATCCTTCATCTTGTCCACTTTCGGTGTTTTTTTTTAGTCTGACCTCGGGTGTGACACACGCTGCCCCCCACCCACAACTAACCTGAGGGTTCCACACAGGGTCAGTGACAACACGTAGGCGGAGACAAAAGAAAATAAGGATGCCGGACTGTCAAGTTTTCACCCTTGTGACGCCTGCCTGCCTGTTTGCCTGCCAGCCACCACTTCCAATTAAAGTCAAAGTGCAAGGGGGTGAGATGAACTCGCTCAGAGAACGGAACACTCGCTCCTCGATATGGACGCGAGCGCTGACAAACAGCTCCCAATCAACAGAGGAATGACTGTGAAGATGCAAAAAAAAAATCAACAACAAACTCCACAAATAACAATAAATGAGCAAAAAAAAAAAGGTTCTCTAATAGGCAATATGCTACCCAAAAAATTAAGTAAAAAAAAAACAAAACATTTTTGAACATGAAAAGTCTTATGAGATGAAAAAGTAGTTTCAAAAATAACATCACAGAATGAGTTGTATTTTTTTCTGCATGATTAATCGTAAATTATGGACGGTTATTTTTTTTTTTTTTGTGGGGGGAAAGAACATTTTCAATGAGAAAAAAAATCGGACATTTCAAGACAATTTTTTTCAAATGAAATGGGAAATCTTTTTTTTCTGTAGATTGAATGTTAATCAGTGTTTGAGAGTATTTTCAGGGTTCAACTTTTTTTTGTTTTTTTTCCCGTAGCCGTTAGTTACGTGCAAAATTTGGCTATTCATGTACAGTACAATAAATCCGTTATTTAAAGAGATTGTATCAATCGTTTTGTCTTCTGATCCAACCAGTGATCAGTTATCGGTTATTTTTTTGTTTTGTTGTTTTTTTGTTTTTTTTTTTCCCCGTAGCCGTTAGGTACGTGCAAAATTTGGCTATTCATGTACAGTACGATAAATCCGTTATTTAAAGAGATTTTATCGATCGTTTTGTCTTCTGATCCAGCCAGTGATCAGTTATCGGTTATTTTTTTGTTTTGTTTTTTAACTTGCTCAAACTACTTTTGTATTACATTTCTTCTCGCTAATGGTAATAACCTTTTTTTCCACCCCCACCCCCTCAAAAACTTTTTTTGTTGTCGTCCTGGTATAATTTGAAGTTTGTTTCCAGTGCGTCCCAAACACTCTTTGCTCCTTTCATATGAGCTGCTCATGTTGTGCAACCAAAAAAGAGCGACAACAAAATGAACGCTGGGCGATTCCGCACCCCCCCCCCACCCCCAATTGTGCTGACTCAGGATCAGCACCGCTCCTGCGCCGCTTCGCAGCCGACCATCATTTATCAGGTCCGGGAAATAACAAAATGTTTTATGCATCGCTCGGCAAACAGGCAACATTATTTTCGCTGTATTTCTCGCTGATAAACAATCCATTAACCAGATAAGGCGGCCGCATACAAATATGTCGGCGTGCAGTTTATTCTTTCGCTACTTTCAACCGGTGAGCTATTGCTTTCAGCATAAGACGACGGCGGCGGCGGCGGCGGGGGGAAAATAATTGCCTGCGCTATTATCAGCGGTGGCGGCTAAGAAGAAAAAAAGAAAAGAAAGAAAAAGGAGGCCGGCTTGTTTTCATGTCATTGTGATCTTGATGGAGGGAACGCGATCTTAAGAGGAGCGATAGTGCTTATCACAGGCAACAGGCCAGCAGATGCGTGTTCTGCGATCAGTGATGGAGGGGCTTGGGAAGTAAGGGTGGGGGGGGGGGGATTTCCCCCACAAAAGGGGGGGGGGTATTTCCCCCACAAAGAGGGTGGTCTCTGATGCCAACCCGCTTTTGCACCTCGCCACGTAATAGAATAAACGGCAGCTATCTTTGGGCGGGGGGGGAAAAAATGAGATGGTGCAAAGTGTAATTCAAAGCGCGGGGGGATGCTTTCAGTGTAATCAATCTGCAAAAAAGGCTTTTAATGCAATCAATGCAAGGCAAAAGGGGATTGATTTCCACACTGGGAGGTGGGGGGGCGGATGGGGGGGATGCCATTTTTAGACGTCAAACGTCTCCACGCCGCCAAGTAGGTTAATTGTGGATCGAGAAGGCCGCCCGTTTATTTCGCGTCAAAGCACATTCGAAACTGGAAAGTCTGCCTTTGTGTGCGGTCGAAGGAAACAACCAAATATCGTCTTTTTTTTTTTTTTTTTTTTATATACGAAACCAAGACCTCAACGATTTCAATAGCAATTGTGTCTTTGTCATTGGCCCGATGTCCGATGCCGAAGCTCGAGTCTGACCCGGATCGGGATTCAAGTCTGTTCATTTGTAATTTCTTTTGGCTTTCAAGATCTATACACGCACACACACACACACACACACACACACACACACACACACACACACACACACACACACACACGCGCGCGCGCGCGATAGTCTTCGCCGTCATGCCCCATCACGGGATGGGGAAGACGGCGGTGAGGCGCGGCGGACACGCGCCTCACCGCGGTCACGTTGGAACAAAAGGACATTTCAGACGAAGGCCGCAGGGCTGCGTCTGTTTTCTTTATTTTCCTTTCCAATGATTTTCACACCTGTGTTTCCCTTGCGCTCGTCACAGACACACACACACACACACACACACACACACACACACACACACACACACACACACGCACACACACATGCTTCACTTGCAAAACATTCCGTTGGTGTTTCGTGCAAAGGCGTTTAGCGCCTTGACCGTGCACAGACACCAAACTTGTTCTGTGTTTTGCGGATTTAGTTTGGATGTGGATTTGATTTTAGCCATGTTTCTTTTTTTTTGTGCCTTGTTTACCAAGTCTAAAATGAGTCAAGAACCACATCAAAAATAATAACGATTGTTTTTGGAGATGCGCAAGTTATCCAAGTGACACCGGTAGCCGCGCAGTGCTGGCCTATCGCCGCGTGAAAGGGGTATTAGTCAAGTGATTGATTCTGCACGCTTCATCTCTTTACACTGCTGACTTGTGCAAATGCCAATGTAGGGGGGGCGGATCTATATTTGTATTTCCAGCAGAACATTCTTCGATATTTACATTTCCTTTTTTCTTGGAAATTCATCCATCCATTCAAACTGCTAAAAGTTTCACTTCAAGTGAAAGAACGGCTAAAGATAGCAAAAGCACTCATTAAAGCTGCAAAAGCATTGAAAGGGGGTGGGGGGGGGGGCGGCAATGTTTCTGGGTCACTCGGTGACTTGCGAAACAAAAGCGGACCGCTTCTTTTTCACCGGTATGTTCTGTGTGGGCAAGAAAAAGAAAATAAAATATCATAAAGCCTTTCTCGACTTTGGAAAGGTGAGAATGCGCAAATTTAGCCCAATTACGGATTTTTGGGCGAACCCGCTCTCGAAACAACTGAAAATCGAGTTTTGCTGGGCTTGGGAAAATGACTATGCGCACCTCACACCACAAGGATGATCACTCAGGGGAACATTAAGGCATTCGGTCTTTGCTGAACTTGGACCAGAAAGGAAAAACTACAAAATACAATTGTCGAGATGTGTTTAACATTCGCATTTGTCGGCTTGATGGTTTTCTGAGGGGAAAAAAAAAAAAAAAAATCACTCTTATCATCCCCATGTATGAGGCCAATTCCTGGGGACTCTTTGGAGACATCTGACATGAGAACACCCCGGCTTTTGGAAACAACCCGAACAAATCGTGACACCCAAATGTCCAACCGTCATTGCAATGCTGGATTTCACACTAACTTCATTGTGCACCGCCACGACTCGTGCTCGTCTCGTACCATTAAGTGGATCACGCGAGCGGGCCTGCTTGTATCCAACCACCATGTGGTCTCCCTTCTGCCCTCGGGGGGGGGAGAGCAGCTTGCGCCGGAGAAAACTTGATCTAATCAATACTTTGCAATCTGGCGTCATCTGTTTCGTATGAATGGCGCAGGCAGACACTTCCTTTGCAAGTCAATTCAACGCATTCCCACATTCCAAAAGCATGCATGTTCGGTTGAAGAAAGACTCGAAATGATCCCGAGGTGCGAACGTGAAGGCGTGTCCGTCGACATGCGGCGTGCATTTGACTGGCGACCAAGTCCAGCTCGTACAAAACTGCACCCAAGGACTCCTCCGTTTTGTTGTTTGACTGGTGACCTCTGAGCAGACGCCGCCCGAGGGGTCCAAAGCCACCTTTTGATGTTCCGTCACCCTGTCCCCGCCGCCCCCTTCCCCGTCACCATGCCCACAGGGTGCGGGGTGGGGGGCAGACAGGGGCCAGCGATTTACAGATTTCATTGCCGATTGGACCCTTTCAGGCCCCATCAGGCAGACAGGATGTTTGCCGGCATGTCATTTCACGCTTCCTGTGCGAACGGTGCTCAGTTGGTCCCGAACTGACCCGTGACATTCTGCATATGGTACCCCGGGCGTCATCCGTCACTTTTTGACAAGCCGCGCTGTTTTGCTCATGCAAATTTGCCTCCGCGTGCCCTTTTTGTTTCTGGTTTTCCACATCCCGAGGATTTGGGTTAGGCAGAGGACGAGGGCGTCGGCGGGCGGCAATGGCGTCCGCGGCGGCGCGGAGCGGGAGCGGAGGATAGAAGGCGCCCCGCTGGAGGCACGCCGCGGGCTATGTCTGACATCCCTCTGTCTGACGGACTGATGAGATTACCCCGACGTTTTTTTTTTCTTCCTCTTCTCACTTAAATTGCATTACCAGCTGGATCTTACGTTAGGCAGATCTCCATATTATTCTCGAGGGATTTAAGTTCTATTTTGCTCGCCGATTCATTTTCTCCGCGCACTGCCGGGGATGTGATCGTCTTTGCATGTTTTATCCGTATCAAGTCTCCGTATAGCCCGTCACTGCGTCGCCGTCACCGCTTTGTGTCCCTCCTCCCGCCCCCGGTTGACTGGCGCAGGTCAGCGGCAGACCTTTCGATAGTCAACTATTCTTGCACGGCGCGAGTGTTAACACAATGAACTAACCAAGCGAGCGCTGCTGGAGGGTCGCCGATAATTAAAGATAAGCAATGTGAAAAGCAAATCCAAACATAGACCGTGAACCGTACAGATTGGGGTCAGGAGAGCATGTTTTTAATGCCACTCATTTGCATTCACCCTTTGCAGTTTCACCTTGACATTTGAGGTTAACCAGCAAATTACGAGTCAGGGTGAGTGAGTGTGTGTGTGTGTATGTGTGTGTATTTTAGCGGTGTGTATAAGTTCTTGCATATGGTGGTGCTGCATAGCGCAAATGTGTCGAGTGGTCTTAAAGTCAGACAATCTGCCTTGTGATGCCGTCTTGTCCTTTTCCGTCCTGTCCCATTTTGTCACTCCGCCTTTCGTCCCGGAGTACCTGGAGAAAACCCGCTCTGGCAGAACATGCAAACTCCACACAGGACGGCGGGAGCCAGACTCGAACCCTGCACATCTGCACTGTGAGGCGGAAGAGCTAACCAGTCGTCCACCGTCCTGTCCAATAGATAGCTAGCTCGCTAGCTAGCTAGATAAATAGAGGTTCCACAGGAAAAAATCTCAAGTGAATTTGTAATATGAGAGAGAACACTGGACAAAAAACTCGTATAATATGACTGTTGTTACAGCTATCTCGCCATCCTCCTGCAAAAAAAGCTTCTGAACAGGACAGGTTAAAATAATAATATAAATAAAAGTCAAGGATGATAATTCATCTCTCCCGGGTCTTCATTTCCTCCTTAGCACAGGAAAGGACACTTGACGAGCTTTTTAAAAAGACGAGCACACGCCAGGAGATGAAGGCGGTATATCTGTTTGGTAGCTGACGGTTTTGTGGGTGGGGGATGGGGGGGGGGAATGTCTTCACACATGCAGGTGACATCAGTCAGCGGAAAGCGCACCCGGCCGCGTGGAGACGGCGTCCAACTCGGATAAATGATACTAAATGATAGGTTTTGTGTGTGCGTACGCGTGTGTGCGTGTGTGTCACACGCCGTCATGCTGTCTATGCAAAGCAGAGGCGAGCAGCAGGTAGCGCATGCACACTGTGAATTATTTCGGGTAAGCGGCTCAGAGACGTCGGCGGTGACCTTGGATTCGCCGGCAGATAAAGATCTTCTCCATATTCATCGCCATCCGGACACCATGACTTAGCAATCATTAAAACGCTTATAGATTTCTGCTCCGGGGCTGCTGCCATTTATCAAACATGCGCTTATAGCTTAGCTCAATTGTTAGCCTTTCCAAAGCTGCAAGGAAAGACAAGCAAGCCAAAACACAAGAAAATACTTTGGTTTCACATACAAAAACTTAGTGTGCGTATTGTGGCAATCGCCGTATTGATGTTCGCGGGCCCAAAAGACAACAGAATTTTGGGTATGCCTCAAGGCTCCGTCTTAAGACCACTCTGATTCACTCTATATCAGTACTATATAATACAAAAAAAATACAAAAAATTATCGATAGATAGATAGATAGATAGATATCCTTTAAAAGGAGCTCAGTTTATCAAACAGCTCCCATGATGACGCCAAGATATTTTCACCATTTGTCTTCGACGTGAGATGGACCATGAACAGTAATTGAACATTTCAGATGGCGTTTAATTCTTGTTAATCTCGAGTTCCTCCTCAGGAAAGCCAAAGACTGCGCTTTCATGACTTTCAATCCCGGAATTAGAATTGTTCTCTCCGCGAGCTCAGTTTATCAACAGCTCACATGAATGACGCCAAGATATTTTCACCATTTGTCTTCGACGTGAGATGGACCATGAACAGTAATTGAACATTTCAGATGGCGTTTAATTCTTGTTAATCTCGAGTTCCTCCTCAGGAAAGCCAAAGACTGCGCTTTCATGACTTTCAATCCCGGAATTAGAATTGTTCTCTCCGCAGATGGTTGTGACACACATTCAAACTTCCAAAGACATGCCACGGATCGGTCTCCAATTCTCCCAGACGTTTCAAGGACCCCGTAACCCTTTGATTCAGTTCAACCACTCTGAGTCTCCGGTTTCCGTCACAAGAGCAGATTGGGGGTAAAGAGCCTTGGGGGCGCGGTAGGCAGCTCGTAATGGAATGAAGTCTGTTGCCGCATTGTTGCGACATGCGTGGTAGTCGCGTGGGCGGAGTGGAAATGGAGTCAGGACGCCATTCTTTCCTGACATGTCGGGCCCACGGGCCGCCGACCCCCCCCCCCCCCCCCCCCCCCCCCCCATTTCATTGCGTTTGATGTCCAAATGGAGCTTTGCTTCATGCGCTTCCCATCTGCGCTCGTCACTCTGCCACTGCAGCCGACACAATGAGCCTCATGTTGGACTTTGGATCCAAATATGTCGGGCACAACGGAAGGCGCCTCCATAACTAAAGTTGAGCTGAGTAAAATGTGTCCTTGAGAAACAGTATTCTCTCGGCTAAATGAACCAATCAGGTCGTGATAACATCTTTGGGATGAATTAATTGGGTGTGAAACATCATTTCATAAAAAGCTCATTTTATCGCTTGGATATTCTTGGGCTAGATTTCTGCAGATCCAAGTTCCCTGATCTCATTCTCTATGTTTTTTTGAGCGCCTATTTCCATGTGCGTATTTGAATTCGCACACTTTTCCAGCAACCCATATCCAATATGAAGGTGTTTATATTGATTTGAACACACGACCCGCACGGCAGCAGGACAAACCGAATGTGAATAAACAGATGTCATGATGGAGGCTATTGGCTGTGGATGAACTGAACGCTTGCTTTCACAATCTCACCTCCTCGGTTATGAAGACAGCGGAAGGTGTGCGGGTTCAGGGTGCGAAAGCAGAAAGAGGAAAAGCCTACCAACCGTTGAGTGCGACACAATTCGCTGTGCTGGGAGGAGGATAAGCAAATGGATCACTTCATCTGTCTGGTTTTGTGTTTTAAGAAATTGGCATCTTTGAATGACTCCTGAAAATGGTCAAAATGTTCCCCCAAAATGGCCAGTTAAAACCAAAATGGAATCCGACGGTGAAGGATCTTTTCTTTTGAAAACGATTTAATTGGCGGCACAAGAGGAGAGAGAATTTCCCAAGACGTTTCGTGACATTCACCGTCGCAATTAAGCATTTTTTTTTTGTCCTCACAAGAACCTTATGCAAAAATCCATGTGTGAGCTTGTTAGCCAGCGTTACCATTTTTTTTTTCCTCCCCACACACAGAGAGGCCAAACAGGTCGCCATGACAGCCAATCAATGCATCAGCTTCCGTTTGGCAGAATAAGTGCGAAAATCGCAGGCGGTCGGCCACTTGCTTACATCAAATCATTAAAAAAAAAACCAACACGTCTGTTCAATCATTATAACCGCTCGGAATCACACGAGTCGCCACGTGTTTTGTTTTTAGCCCTTTTTCAAAGCAGTCAATACGCCTCGTGAAACATTATCCCATCAGTTCGATGTCAATCTATTTTGGTCATGATCTGGCCCATCCGAGTCAAGATGGGGACCAGCGGAAGGGTCCAAAGGGCACCTCCCGTCTGTTCTCCGTCCTCCGTGCACCGGGGAGTAGCTTGCTAACGAACAAGCAGATGGACAAACGAACCCAAGCACAAAGCCGTCGGGGAAATATATTTTCAGTTTTTAAGTTCTTAATTGAGCCTTCGTGGAGGTCTGCACGCGACGTCGTGACATTGGGGCAAATATTTCGAACGAGGGTTTGGGTTTTAAATTAGGGTTTCAAGCAAGGCTGAGGATTCCAAAGTATTGTTTGGAGTCCGGGTTTCAAATTAGGTTTGAAACCGTAGTTTGGTTTCAAAACACAGTTCGTGTTTCAAATGGGGGTTTCAAAGTCAGGTTGGCGGGCCAGACTAAGGTTAAGGTTTCAAATGAAGGTTACTTGCCTTAGTGATAGTCCAGATGTGCTAAGAGGGTGCAGTTGCCGCCCACTGTGGCTGGACTCTTACATTTGCCCCTCGTCTCCGACATGTGCAAGCATTTGCGTCGTCGTGGTTGATGTCTCCAATTCATGTGGCTGTCACAGACATTTTTTTATTGGAGCAAAGTTCAGGACTTGTTTTTCCCCCCTATCCTTTTCCTTACATTTTCTTCTTCATCTCAGGAAATTGGGGTGCCGTATCTGTTCTGTCTCCCTCTGCTGGTCATACATATATGACGGATTGTATCGATTTTGTTGTTGCATTTTAATTCCATTCAAATTAAGGCTTCGAGCAGTCAAAGTCAGGCCCCCATTCAGGATTAGGGTTTGGACTCCTATTGGTGGTGAGCCGGCGTGAAGGTCACCTGTGGGCGAAGGCGCCCGGCGTACGGTGGCACTTCCTGGTAATTGCGAGCGCGTCTCGGTGGGGCGTCCTCAGCTCATAGGCGGCGCCCAACATGCTCGTTTAGTTACACGCCTGTTCCCCGCAATTACCTGCCGCACGCTCAAGGTCGCATCAATTTCATCCGCAAGACCCACTGCCTCTTCCTCGCACACGCACACACACACACACACACACACACACACACACACACACACACACACACACACACACACAGACTCTTAAAAGCATAGCTAAAGTCCCAAATGGCAATTATGTCACGCAATCATTGTCCCTGCAACTTGTTCTCTGGCCTCTCTCGTGATTGGTTGCTCTCTGTCATGCATGTTGACTTCCTGACAATGACGCTCAGGGTGACTTCGTTAAGTCTTCGCACGCCGTCCCGGCCACGATCGAGTTCGAGACAGAGGTGGCGTTCCAAATTGGTGAGGATTACAAAGTTGGGTTTCCGAGCAGGTTTGGGTTTCGATAATTTTTTTTTTAATTGTGGTTTTAAGCCTTACTTAGAGTTCGAAACGAGGGTTAGGGTTGAAAGCTTTCATGCACCGATAATGATAACCTGTAGCCTGATAATGTGATAGGCTGTCCACTGTAGTGACCGCTGTACCTGAAAAAGTTTAAACCATTTTTTGGGGGTTCTAGCAGGTATTTGGGTTTTGAGCAAGTGTTGGTGTTTCAAAATTTGAATTTCACACCTGGGTTTGAGTTGAACATCAGGGTTTGCAACGAGTTACAAGACTGGGCTGGATCTGAAAATTCGGGAATCAAACTTACGAGTGAGGGTTGCAAGCGAGGGGGATCAAGCCATCCCCCCCCCCCCACCTTTGTGCTTTGGCAGCTTTGCGCTGTGCTTGAGTGCGCTTTAAAAGCTGAACACCGCTCCAATCAGGGCGCCGCACCGCACGACATCTGTTTGGACATTTTGGTCCATTTGCCGCTACGTCGCTTGGCAAGCCGCCCACGCCGCCACCTGTTTACCACACCACTAACTCCTAACCCCTCCCCCCCCAACCCCGACGCACTCAATCCCAATTTGGGAGCGCGGCGGGAAACCTTATCTGAGCGGCGCTAAGTGGGCCTTGATTTGTTTGCGCTGTCGATGAAACGAGTGAGTCATCGTGTGACAACCGCGAAGGAGGTTCTGATGACACGGCCCGATGGTGGCGCCGATTAGCCGGGACGCGGTGGAAATACGGGGGTCGTCGTGTGATTGAGCCGCGGTGTGTCGGGACTATCGGGCCGGGCCATCGGCAGCACGTATTGGCGTGTCCTCGCCGCTCGGCTGATTGAGATTTATCCCCCGTCGTGATGAAATCGTTTGAGTGGACGGCAGCAGGCTCGGGTGGTTAGCGTCGGATGCTAGCCGCAATCTTTTCAAAATTAAAGGGGCTTCGGGATTCAAGCCTGGGGTAGGGTTTCAAGTCGGGGTTATGGTTTCTAGTTTCAAGATCAGGTTGAGGGTTTCGCATTAGGGTTTGGAACAAGGTGTTCAGGTTTGGGTTAAAGGTCACCTCTCCGACCACTCGGGCAAAAGCTGGACTAATGTTTTGCGAGTTCTACAAAAAGACGTGAGATGAGATGAGTGGTTAACATCATCCGCCAACCATCTCTCTCTCCCCCTTGTCCTTTGCCCACCGGCCCCGCCCCCTCCCCCAGGGGGGCGTGGGCGAACTCGTCCCGAGAGTGACAGCTACTTGGCTTAATGCGTCTCAAAGCTGTCCTTGAGTGCATCCAGCAGCCGCCGTGTCACCGCCGCGTGATTAATTGCCGGCCGGGTTCGGGGGAAGGGAAAAAAAAAAAAAAAAAAAGGTTGCGGATGCCCCCCCGGGGAGCAAACATAGCTGCTTAACCATTTAGCGCCTGCAGGTAGCACTCCATCCACACACCTGACACCAGGAAGTGTCTTACCACGCACCAAATCTTGTCGACAACCTCCTCAAGGTCTGACACGGTTCTGTTGTTTGGTTTCAGGAAAAAAAGAAAATCCTTAATGCTGATAAGAAACCAACATTTACAAAGGTCAGCCTCCCGGTTTTACCGTATGCAAGCTAATTAGATTTGACTGCACAGAATCCGGGTAATGTATGTCATGCCGTATGTAATGCCGTTAGTTTTGTCCTGTGGTTTTATTGGATATCATTCGACAGCATGTAGGCCAGTTTTTAAGCTAATGTACTCCACGCAATGTATATATGTTTTACTGCTTTGGCGCAAGGGAGACAAATGTATTTAAAAAAAAAAAAGTTCTACAGAGAGTCAGAAGGAGATAAGACTCGACTAATCAGAAATAATTGCCCGTCTTGTGTTGGATTCAGTGGTCGAGTAGCGTCATTATCAGCTCGTGGCCCAAACCTCCCGTCCAAAGCGAGCCCGGATTCCCCCTCCGAGCCTCCTGCGAGACGTGAGTGTGCGGAAAAGCTAAAGTGTGTCTCCTGATTCCAAGCCAATCCTCCCCCCCTTGCCTGGCGAGCCTGCGAGTGAGGCTCGCCGACCGACTTCTGTCGGCGGCGATAAGGGGGTCAAGCGCGGGCCCGGGCCGACACGCGGCGAGCTAGGGCCCGACTCCTGGCGGTCAGCGACCTTCGCCGCTCCAACGGGCCCGCACCTGAGCTGACCCACATTGGCCGACGTCTCCAATTGGCCCTGAAGGAGTCGGCGGCAGATGGCCGTCATACTCCACGGGCTGCGGATAACGGCCATTCATCAAAGCATTAGAGCGCTGCCATCGAAGAAGGCCAGTGGACATGCATCATGCTCTCCCTCCAAAATGTAGCCCATAAATAATTCCGCCGCCCCAGGCCCGTCTATTTGGATGGCGTATTTTCATAAATAAGACCGTTTATGGGCGCCGAAGTTAGACTGGCTCCCTCTCGCCTACTGGCTGGCTTTGCCGCCCGTTAGCTCGCCTGACCTTTTTTTTCATCTGCCACGAATGTCAACAAAGAAGAAGCCTGATGTGTTCCAGAGCCACAACTCAGCAAGTGGAGCTGACTTACGAGCAACTTAACTCTTTGTCAACTTTTCGGAGGACCTACTGAGACCTCCACAAAAGCCCGACGTGTCAAAGTCCAAATTAGTGATGACATCATCGAAGTCGCCGATGAAACGCGCCGATGAATTCATCGATACCACAGAGGAAATCATCAATAAAGTAATTGACGAAGTCGACGGCGAAGTCTTTGAGCATTCCAATCCGAGTGCACACTTGTCACGAGTGCGCCCGGGCCACCGAAGGCAATTTCGTGATCGTCTTCGCGAGCTTGATTAGCAACCTCGCAAGATCTCGCTGCCCACCAACACGCCTGATTATAATTTCCAGCGCATTGCAGTCAGCGCCGGGCCGCTTCGAGACGTTTAATTTGGCCTAATCAGCAACGCGCTATGATTAGCTCGCAGCCGCCGTGATCGGAGGGCGATTTGCGGCCACCTGATTGGCGACTCGTCGTGCGCCGAAGGTTCAACGGGCGGCGTGAGCCGTACGGGTCGGCGGCGGGAGTCGGCCCGTCATTGACCGCGCAGCACGTTGACATTTTTCTTCATTAGCTTCATTGTCAAAGTCATTAAGTGGATGACCAAAGGCTTTTGCTATTAGCGCGCCAACAACTACACGAGAACAAAACTCTTGACAATGTACTCGGCGTTCGATACACGACTTGGACTTTGGCTCTCGCGGTATCGTCTCATTTAATTTGTTTGTCTCAAGGTTCATCATGACGCTCGTCTGCGCACTGACGGCAAACTAATTGAAACGGAACATTTTTCTCCCTTCCGGTTTCGTTTGCTTATGTGGCACGCGTTTGAGAGACGCGTCGTTTCCAGTGTACGTCCGCATACGTGCGTGCGTTTGATGAGATAAAGGCTCACGTGACGGCCGCTGTAATTGCATCGGAGAAAACGAAGCGCATTAGCGGGCCTGCTCATCTGTGCGGCGTATTTTATTTCCTCCCTCCCCCGTCCCCCCTTCGCCCCTTGATGGAATTATTAGCCTCTTTGTCCCGAGACGCAGGAAGCCATCAGGACGGCAGCCCGTCCCGGAGGGAAGATGGACCCCGGCGATATGGATCCAGAGATCCTCGGAGGGCAAAACAGTCAGATTGGAGGATTTAGAGCGGCGCTTTCCTCGGATGGCGCGGCGTCCGTCATCGTCTTTGGCGGAGCAGCTGCGACTTATTACCGAGCCCTCGGCTTCCTTATATTTATCATAAGCATTTCGCGTGGCAGCTGTTGTTTGCTGCACTCTCGCTGATGGAGAAGGACGCGCGATGCAGATTGTCAGGATTTTCTACCCGCCCCCACATTGGCTAATGATCCATTCGGAGCAGTTGGGAAAATATCCGTCTCAGTTAGCGGCGCTGGGCAGAAATTTGAGGGATCGAGGGTGTGAAATCAATACGGCTATCAGGGAATGCCGACATGATGTATGCTCACTCCAGCAGAGTGGCAGCGGAGGAGTGAATAAAGGAAACTTAAAAAAAAAAAAAAAATCATCGGGGGGAGGAAAAAAAAAGTTAACTTGATCTCTACTTGTCGTTTTTTACAGCATAAACACTGAGTAAGATGGAGTGTTGCGGAGGCCTTTAAGTCGGAGGTTTAAACTTGTTTTCGTTGACTCGGCAGGAAAGGCTCTTTGGGTCGGGAGCTTTTAAACTTTGCGGAGTTTACTCCCCGGGTGTCCAGGGAGTGCTTCCACTATTCAAAAAGCACTGACGTTAGCTTCATGCAAGATGCGAAAACACATTTCAACTGAGGAATGTTTTGCTGTAGTTATTGTCATTACTGCAAGTCAGACAAAAAAAAAAAAACAAGAAAATTAAATGCGTGTTGAAGGACCTAAAACATTCAACCAAACCATATTACTTCATCTCGCGAAAGTCTGTTCGCTTAATGCTAGCATAATAATTTGAAACGGCCAAAATTGACCCATTAGCATTGCCGCTACGGTAACATAAGCCTTCAAGCAACTGCTATTTTTTTACGCGTGACGCAGCGACAACATTCCAACAGAGCACACATACATGAAAAGAGAACCAAACGTTGTATATTTAAGCACCAAAATGTTAAACCAAACCATAAGGCCAAACTCGCATGCTTCCTGAGGCTAATGGAAACTAGCATTGATGTCACGGTAATTCGAAACAACTGCTTCGACACATACAAACATCGGAATGAATTCTCCTCGCTTCTTCTTGCTTTTAGTTACGCCGCATGTATTTCAATAGACCTCAGAGTGAAAACAGAAGCAATTATTTTAAATCCCGCCCATGTATCTGTTCTCTATTTTGACCACAACATGGCGTCCCTCAGGGACAGATCAAATGAAAGCATCGGTCCGGCCCGCGCTTCCTTCGTACAACGTGTCGGAGTGGTAATCCCGGACGAATTATACCTGCAATTACAGCCTTAATCTGAAAGCTCTCGCTCCGTGGCAAGTTGGCATCGTCATTCTTTTCCAATCCAGGATTTAGCGACGCGGCGGGAGCGGCGGCATTGTCTGAGCATGCACGGCTAAATGAAGAAATAGATTTTGTTAATGAAAAAAAAAAAAAAAAAACCCCGCAACAGATGGCAGCGGTAAACCCCGCTCCCCGCGGAGCTCTAACGTTTGCGGCGGCACGGCGGCGCGGATTAAGGTCATTTTTGCCTGCTTTTTCAATTTTGAAATTCATGCTCGCGGGGAGAGAAAGCGGCGAGCTGCCCGTACAACTCTCAGGGAAATCCACGTCAATGAGCACATATTCGAAATGTGCGAATATTACAGCGCAAAAGAGCGTCGAAAAACAAGCTCCAAAAATGGGTCCAGCCCATCTGAGGTGCGTGATTGTTTTTGCAGTGTGAAAAAGGTAAGCGCCATTCACCGCATACGCTTATGACTCAAGCTCCATTCTTTTATGAGCTCAAAAAAAAAAAATCTTTTGGACTAGAATGTCTCTTTTATTTTATTTTTTTCCCTCCCCCTCGTGGTGTCCTTGTACAGCCGGCAGACTTGCACCAATGTCGTTTGAATGTCGGCGCATGAATGGAGCAATTTTGCACAAGACAATGGCCAATTTCCAGCCGACAAATTACATTCCATTTTTCTCCCACTGCTAAGTGAATTGAAAGTTCTCCGCGGTGCCTCCAGCCACTGTCATTTCGAGGAAAGAAAAAAAAAAAAAAAACCCACATACGTATGTAATATATATTTTTTTCTTCCTCTGCGGCAAAATGTCATGTTTGTGTTGACCGACCCGCTACATGCCGGCGCGGCGGTGCAGGTTCGCCTCAAACAGAAATTACGATTCGTGATTGCAGACCACATGTTGCAACAACGAGCTGCGCTTTACGCTTGCTGTAGTTTGAAAGTGTCAAAGGTCACGGACGCCGCCATTGTTGATGTCGCTTTTGCGGTTGTTGTCGTTAGTGGCGATGGCGGTGTGTGTGTGTGTGTGTGCGTGTGTGTGTGTGTGTGTGTGTGAGTGTGTGTGTTCTCCTTTCATGTGCACTTCCTCCTCCTCACGTGTGAGATGTCCATCACGTCTTTACCGCGGAGCCCGTTCATCCAATCATAAAAATCGTCATGTCACATTGTAGCGTCGAAGGGACTGTCAAGCTCATGCGAGAAAAGCCGTGTTGAAAAAGCAGCAACGGGTATTCCGAGCCTGCGGACCCGGCGGAGGATCGACGCGGGTCCTAACGGCTTAGCGCCGTTAGCACAACAAGCACAGCGACGAACAATCGGTGTGGCCCTCAAGTGGCATGACAGATGTCACGTTTTGCATATGTTGGCCCTCTCCAGAAACGCCGCGCGCACCGCTTGGGGAAACAACACTTTTTTTTTTTTTCGTAATCCTGCCGAGACGGCAGAAAGCTCGCGGATGATGAAGGGGAGGAGGCGGAGGATTATTAGGTGGGCTTGTTTATCATCTTACAAAAAAAGCAGGCTGGCCAGCATTTAACTCCTTGCCATCTGGACTTGAACCCTTTGATCTCCTCGGGCTTTCAATTCCCACCATCATCATCATCATCATCATCATCATCATCATCAACCACTAACAAAGCCATACTTCCAAGTAGGCTACTTTTCTATCGATATGTCATAATAGGAGTCAAGGTTAGCGTGTAAAATTAAAAAAAAAAAAAAAAAAAAAAAATCCATGCCGAATGATGTCAGGTGATGAGGGGGCGTGGCCTGGGATCCGAATGGGGCTGACGCTATGCTAACGCAACGAGGCGGCGCTCACGGGCGACGCTCTCCCACCGGGATGGAGGAGCGAGCGAGCTCATCCGAGCGTCAAAGTGGAACGAGCAGCAGGTGAAAGAAGCGTAAAGCGCCTCATATTTTTAGAAGCCATCAACCTGCGCATTAAATATAGCTCGGTGAAAATAGGCCTCCTCCGCTTCACTCCACTCTTGTCTTGAGGACGTACGAGGCTCGTCACGCTGCAATCGTCCAGATTGATGGACGCGTCCTTGTCTTCTGACAAGGGAAAAAAAAAATAAAAAGCTCGATTACCTTGGGAAAGCTCGGCGAAGTGCTACTTTGTTGACGTCGAGTCATAATAATGATTCGGCGAACGCCTGCTCTATTGACTTTTAAGAGATCGCCCTTTCAGGGATTTTACAGGACAACTGTATGGACGGGAAAGTCCAAATTTGGAAGTGGTGCATCTTTCAGTCTCGTCTGAAACACAAAATAAAGCGCCAGCGAAAAAAAACGATTTATTCCAAGCTTCCTTGATGCCAACCGTTGAGCCAGCGATGGCGGCTGATGTGACTTGAGTTTTGTTTCTCAAAGGCGAAAAAAAAAAAAAAAAGTCGAAAAAGGAGAAAGTCTGACGACGGCAAGAAGAACAAAGACAAACGCCGCAGCAGCCCGCCCGCCTGCCGCTTTTCTCCCCGGGGCGTTCGTTAATCACCCTTTTAGATCCGTCAGCCGGTGGGTGGGCCCATTACCCTTCAACGCCGGCGAGAGACTGCGCCGCCGTTTCCCGTAGCTCGAAACTGAGCAAGACAAGAGTTAATGAAGAAATAAACACAATCAAGTGTGCGGAGGGGGGGCGGGTGGAGAAAGGCGAGAGGGTGCTGCCAAGAGCGATCTGCTCATTAGGACGAGGTGCCAGGAATCACGCTGGCACCCGGTGGAAAAACTGCAGCTCGCCATGGAAGAAGGCAACTGGGGGGGGTGGGGGGTGAAGACACCGCGTGGATCCACCTTCAAAGCCGTCTGTGAGATGGATGCTGAACCTTGGAATCAACTTGAATGTTTCCTGCTTTAGGGAACTTCCAAACGGTTTCTTTCAAGTATGCTTGAATATATTTTTTGGGGTCCAAAAGCCACTTGTTGTCGGTTTCCAAACGCTTTTGCTAAAACTCCACCTTTTTACCATTTCCTGTCTTTGTTTTTCCACTTTTGACATCCTACTTGACTTTAATTTTATCCTATCACGCAGTCCCACGCTCTTCTTACTAAATTTTCAAGTGACGAAACGCCTCAGCAGGACAATATTGCCTCTTGTTAGGAAAGAAATTTCAAGATACGAAAGGTAAAAATACAGCATGGGCTGCGACTCGCAGCTCCGACTTTCTTGAATGCAACATATTCATAGCTGCTCTGCCATTGGCTACTGCCGGGCATCATCCTGGCATCCCATTGGCTCAGAGGAACTTCTACCGTATTTCAATGTGTGTGTAGATAGATCGATACGTGTCTATGCAGCCTTCCGATAGTTTTACATACATGTGAATCGCTCCGAATAAGTGCTTACCAGTCGGGCGATGGCTCACTATGCTGATGTTTGCCTTGGACATTTTCGAAGGATTGTCACAAGCCGACAAAGGCAAACGTCCTTGGATCAGTTCTTTATAAAACGCCAGACAAAACCCACTTCTTAGAGAGAACATCAACTAAAGAGGGCAAAAAAAAAACGATGAGGACGCAGTTAAAAGTTAAATGACTGTCATTTTTATTCTTTACTCTCTTTCTTTGTTTTTTTACATTACGCACAACTCATTTATTGTGCAATAATGTAATTGTAACATATTTGTTGCATATTTTGATGCTTTTGAAAACATTTCGGTCTGAATTTTAGTGGGTCTTGGAACAGATTAGAGTATTTACATGGAAAACGCGTCTCTACTAGAAATTTCTTCCAGAACCAATTAATTTCGTAAGTGGAGGTACCACTGTTGTAAAACCCCAGCGAAATAAGCGCCATGATGACCGGACATTATGACCGCGTACGGTACATAGAAACAATCCGTACGACAGGTTCGCTCGCCGTATAACAAATGGACCAGTCGCAGGTTTATAAATGAGCGTCCCGGGCGAAACGAGCCATTGCCTTGATTGACCCGCTGTTAACGTCGTCAATAAATAAGCAGCCAATTAGACTGTCGTTTGGATGCCATCTGCTCTTTGTGAAACTAGCGCCGTGTGACCTTGACTTAATGAAGGTCACGGGTGTAATTGAGCCGGCGAGCAAACCGCGTTGCCTCGCGAGTTGCGTAAAGACATGGGCGGTGCCTTTGCGATTTTCCTTCGATGTGCTTCAGGAGATATTTCCCTGCCTCGAAATTCTTGTTTTTTTTCAGGGCAAGTCGACGCCCGCACAGCACTCAATAATCACGAGCATGTCCCTTTTAAGAGCAGATCGGCGGCAATTTACGATGGCCGATTGCCAGTCAACCGCTTCCTGTGGTGACTCACTCAAGTTCAAAACAAACGAAGGAAAGAGAACATTTTTTTTTTTTAATCTGCTGGTATTAATCCACCGGGTCAAATGTAATGCATTTGAAAGTGCAGGACGCTCTCGGCCGCCATGACATGTTTTCGAAACAATCGCCTGTCTTCCTTTTAAAAACACGCCAGTCCCTCTCGTCAGCATGCAAATGAAAAGAAACGCACACGCAAGTGTAAACAACGTGTTTGTTCTCCAGCAAAGCGCGGCAGCATTAACACTGTCAATCCAAAAGTCATTTATAAGAAGAAAAAAAAAAAAAAAAAACAACATTTAAAAGGATGTGAGCAGCTCGATAAAATGGAAGTTGAACAAAATGGAAGAACAAACAGATGGCAGATGAATTAAGGAGCTTGCCTCCCCACGTGCGCATTAACATTCACCACTCTCATGTTGATATTTCCTGTTAAGCGAGAAATGAAATGGGGGGGTGGGGGGTAAAATATTGCTCTCGTTCCATCATATCGCGACTCGGCGACGCTCGAAAAATGAGTCACACGCTCACGCAACACACGCAGCGACGCTTTCGGGCTCCACCAACGCCGTGAGCGGTTGGACGTCCTAATTAATCCTGATTGGTTGCTGGCCTAATGGACAAAGACAACACCTTGCCAGGTGGAATCGCATCCCCCCCCCACCCCCCAACCCCGAAGGAGATGTTGCCCAGGGCGGGTCATATGTCCACTCCTTTGACAAGCGCATTTGATCATACACACACACACACACACACACATGCGCACGCTGCTGGGAATAACGTCCAATTTTGATGTCATGGGAATGGACAGGACATCATCCACCGCGCCGCTTCCTTCACGTCAAAGAGCAGGAAGAATGCAAATGAAGAGTGCTGCAGGTGGACGTCTGCATTAAATGCGGAAAGGGAATGCGCGTCAAGGTGAAGCGAGCAACGGCCCGCCGCCTCACATGTCAAGCGGATCGAAAAAAAATCCACGCACGACCGTTTCTTTCATTGCGTTGTCGTTTGGGGAAACGCAACACGATGAATGTGACCCGCAAGGCAATCAAAAATGCAAGAGAGAAAGTCAAAACGAACAACCGACGTCATGCGGTTGCATAAGTGTGCACACCCACTAAAAGTAGCCGCTTTTTGAATTTAGCAGTCACGTTTAAACTCGTGTTAGCCGGCACACAACTGCGTGCATTTGAAATGCTTCAGATCAAGATGTTCTAGTAGTCTTTTCCTGACAGGGAGCTATTTTCATTTTTTTCTCTCTCTCTCTCCCAACACTGGCTACCGTTTGAACTGTTCAGAATTGCTTTCACTTTGACTTCGGCCGGAAAAAAAAAAAAAAAAATCATAAAAAGCCCACTAGACCATCAGAACTTCCCCGGCGTTTAATCATCTTCACTTTAAGCCTTTCATGCACCATGTAACCTGACAACATGATAAACTGCCACTTAAAGGATTCAATTTGAATGTGATCAGTAAATTCTCAAGATCACAAAAAAACATTTCATCATGCCTGCGTTGAGTTCAAATAATCCAATGGCTTTATGAAGGCTTTTGATACATCGAGAATGATAATATTCGGGAAGCGCTTGCATCTCAGGCGGTGAGTGCTTTCCGCCCCCCCGTGAGTGTGTGATGTCAAGTGACATTTTCACCTCATTAACACGCCCGGGCGGCCTCCATGTGGTTTGCTGACATGTGGACATAACAGCCATCGCACGCATAAACTGGAACACGAGAACGCGTTGTCCTTGCTGGAATTGCCCATTTGTGTGTGTGTGTGTGTGTGTGTGTGTGTGTGTGTGTGTGTGTGTGTGTGTGTGTGTGTGTACGGGTGGCTGCTGGAGTTACTCATTCAAATCAAATACAGCCACGTGTGTGTGCGTGTGTGTGTTGGGTGATGAGTGGGGAGACCACCATCCCGACAATATGTTTGCCGTGGCGAGCAAATGAACGAGTGCGCCGTCGTGCTCTTTGTTGACACGACTCGGGCGTGATGTTGTGCAGCCGATGCACATCTTTTGGTCGCCAGAGTCGGCCGATTCAACGAACCGGATCGCAGACGTCCAGAAGGCCCTTTGAGTGATTTCCGCGACACGCCCTTGAGTCGGGGTGGGAGAGGGGTGGGT
>NW_017804844.1:593405-622798 GCF_001891065.2 Hippocampus comes
GACAAGATTCATCAAAAGTGGCGCAGAAGAGCTGTGTGTCTTTCGCAGAAAGATCGGACATACGAAAATCAGCGTTGACCAAAGTCGAAGCATTTGGCGGCGGTCCGCACACGACCGCAAGATTTAATTTTACGGCAGCCGACGGTACGCGTGACCCAAACCACGAAAAATCCCAAACCACATCCCTCGGGTTTTTGGCTCACGCGGAAAAAAAAAAAAAACGCGTCAACGTCACAACCTCATCATTATCCATCACACATTGGGTTGGGACAAATTTAGTTGCAGCAAAAAAAAAAAAAAAAAGCCTAAATGTTATGCCTTCACTCTGACATGTAATGATATTTGCTAAACAACAAATTAAAAACATAAGACTGATTATGTTTCATCGACGAAACCTGAACGACAGTAGCACGATGCGGACATTCTTGTGTGCGTGTGGAAAAGAGAAAACGAACCGTACGGAAAACGAACAGTCGGCGAGTCAGCGCAAAGACGTCAAAGTTAATCATGACTGACTTCCAATATTGCCCGAAGCGCCGAAGCTCAACTGTTTATGTTCAATCCCAGCGGGAAAAAAAAAAATCTCAACTAACGAATCAACAACCAATTACATCTGCACACTCGGATTAAAACATCTTGACAATTTCTGCAGCCGGCGAGTCGATGTCCTACTGCTCGCCGTCACGAGGTGGACAACATCGGGATAATTAGTCCGGAAGAAGAGCGGGAGAGCTGCTTCCGCGTCCTTCTCCGGAAACTGAAATCCGCGTTTAATCGCGGCGTGTCCTCGCCTCCTCACGTTATTAGACCGGAAACGCGCTGGATGAAAAATGACATTTCCCTTCGCACCTTCTGTGGTCATAAGTCAGGTTCAGGACATCTGTAGTAAATCGAGCAAAACAGAGGTTATCAGTGGGTCCTTCTCATGTCCTGCTTAAAGAAGGCCAAGACGGCCATACACCTGGAGGAGGTATGCAGCGATTAACCAATTCCCCCACACCCCACCCCCTACCTCGCTACGGAGTGTTGTGTTTGACATAGGGGTTGTATTGCCTGGTGTCTCATCTGTGGTATGGGTGATTTGCCATCAATGAAGCCCCACAGACGTTCGAAAACAAGTGGGCCACGCGGGGAGCCGGCGGTGGGGGGCCTTGGAAACGGAGGGAGGATGGAGGTGGGGGGTCTGTGAGGTGCTCATGCAGAGAGGAGTTCTCAATCTCAGCAGAGGGAGTGCTGAGACGCAGACTTTCAAAAGGGGTCAGGAGGTATCAACCGGCCGAGGCTTTGGATTGAATCACGGGGGGGGGGGGGCTCGAAGAGGCCAAACTCATTGGAGCACCAACACGGAGCCCACGATTGTGTCTGTTAATAGACTCAGCCACGAGAGATAATAAGAAGGGGGTGGGGTGGGGGGGGGGTTGTATGGGGCCGCGCAGAACCGGAGATCCGGTCATGGCCGATCTGGCAGAAGGAAGGACACGGGATGCGCGTGGCGCCGGGGAATTTCCCGTCCTTTATTTGGACAAGTTCACCGAATTGGGGGGGTCATGACCATTTTAGCAATTAGCGGTTAGCGCAATTATCAATTAGCCCTTGAGCAAGTGCAGACACCTCGCTCCAGAGGGAGGTGTCACAGGCCATCTGAGTCGCAGCTCCACACATGTGGGCCAGGAAGTCCTCCCAAACAAACCCGACACTTGACATAGTCCAGACGCCCCCCCGCCCCCCACCCCCATCCCTTATTTGTCAAGATCCGTCTTCTCCATACGGACTTTCTGTTTTTGCAAGTAAATGCTCCCCGAGTGAGCCCGGGCTGCCGAGCGGGTACCATCTGGTGTTTGATGTGGACTCAACAAAGACTGTAAAGCTCTTTTTCTTGTTGCTTGGCGATTGACAGGTGGCTGGTCCAAGATCTATGCCGCTATTTACCAAAAATTCGAAAGGAAAAAAAAACTCCAGCTCAGGTGCAACTCTGATGAGAAGTAGCAATATAAAAAAAAAAAAAAAAAACAACAAAACGGATGGATGGATTCCATTCACGGACCCTAAGCTGCCTTCTTGCCATCCGCGACATAACTTGTCCATGCATGGACCGCTCTACCTCTCCAATTCATCCGACGTGACCTTTCCGCGACGGGGAACCTTAGCGGCCGAAAGAAAGTAACAAATGAACCGTGAGCCTCGCCGCAATTGGTCTCAAAAAGTCATAAGACACGATTCCCGCCGGGCTCGTTGAAGGGTTCCTCTTTCCTGCAAATTACATTTTCTGAACGGGAGAAAGTTTGTCATTTTGTGTCGTAGGACGTGACAAAGCTGGACGGGAAAAATGTCGGGTCGTTCTTACAAGTGTCACTTTGCCCGTCCTACTTGTATGCCTCTCCCGCTATCTCTCGTTCTTTCTTTGTATCTGTCTTTAAACACGTCCCAAAATCAATCTTTATCATCCACGCTGAAAGACCGGAGCCAGGATTCAAACAGGGAACTTATCAGGTCTAAGGAAGACAAACGGTTCATAATTTATCGGCGACACATTACGGGCCGTTGACGCTTTGCGATGACGTCACCGATCCATTTCACGCGCAAACTGATCTCCGGCCTCCTCCCGTCACACCTGATCGTTGGAGACGCGGCGCGTCGGTATTTATAGTTGCGTTGCCAGAGCGGCCGCCGCACAAAGACATGACGCTGATTATGTTACAGTGATAAAAATAATGCCAGCCATCCATCACGGGCCCCGCAGGCGGCTTTGTCTTTATGGGCGAGCTGCTGTAAAGTAACCCGACACGACAGTTGGATTTGTGATAGGAGTCGTTCCGCAAAGCACTTTCCCCCGTGAAAGTTGGCAAGGGACGAATACTTTGTCCTTCGACTCCGGAACACTCCGGTTTGAAAAATGCGTAAGTGACTTCTACGATGTCAAATTTTGTGGCCATCAAAAATGTTTTTTTTTTTTTTTCTCGCCATAATTGGAGAGGAAGATGGCAATCGTAAAATATGAGCCACAGTGTCGAGATAACAGACAAAGAATCAAAATGGAGAAATCTCGTGATGGCCTGACCATGATCCTCCCTTTTTTTTTTTAAGTTTTAATTCATGCGAAGTCTAAATTTCTTGGCATCGGAGAAAGAGTCTTGGAAGATGGCCCAAAATGGCTGACTTACTGTTCAGGGTCTTGGAGATGAAACCCCCGCAGCCTCCTGTCACGAATATTTTGAGCCAATTTCTTGTTGAGTGACAGAACTGGTGTCAAGGTCATTTATTTTTTTGGTGTTGCTCATTTTTTTTTTCTTGAAATGATCAAAGTTTGAGAATTTGCTAATCAAAGAACTTGATCATTTAACAGGTTCTGAATGGGCAAACTATTTTTTGCAAACTCACTTGTCGGAATTTGACCCAAATCAAACCAAAATTTTTGAATTTGGGCCACCGAGACTTTTTTTTTGTATGTCGGGTTACCAAAGAGTTGCGCGTTTGTCAATTTTTGGGTCATCTGTTGAAATTGATCGCTGTCGAGTGAGTTTATCCGAATACGCATGCATGCCAAAATTGGTTTGCTGTCAGCGATGTCGAGTCACATCTTTTTGTCTGAATAATCCGGAGCACTCTTTTACATCCTACAAACTAACATACGCCTTGTTGTTTGGTTCCGATAAAACCGCTCCCGTGACAACCTTCAATCTATTGTCTTTTGCCAGTCATTGTTTTACCAACCTGCACCCAGAAGACGCGCATTGGTCATTATTTTTCAGGGGATGATTTATCAGAATTCCCTCAGTGTCTTCTCACAATCGTAGCAACAACAATAATGTGATGTCCAGAGAGTGCCAGCCAGCTAACTCTCTGAGGTAAAACAAATAAATAAATTCATTTTCAGCAAAGCTCGCTGGGAGTCCAAACATCCAATCTCTACCTGCCAGGTTACCTGAGCGCTGTCCGGATAACAAGCTGCTTTTGTTTTGTTTTGTTTTTTTTTGTTTGTTTGTTTTTTGGGGGTTGGGGGGAGGGGGGGCAGCTTGATGTGTAATTGGACAGCCAGAGCAAAAGAAAAAAAAAAAAAAGAAGAGAGTGCAAACATTTGCACACATGAATAAACTCTGCAGCTTGGGAGGAATGTCAACGACCTTTGGGCAAAACTTCTATTTTGTTTGTTTTCAAACAATAATTGAACAAAAAAAAAAAAAAACAAAGAATGACTGAGTTTATTTGTGATGCACTTCACCTCAGTTGGCATTTACACTCTTGAGGTCATTCACGGGAAAGCACCTCGGCGTTCCCTGCCCGGGAGCTCGCTGATCCACAAATTTAAGAGGAGAAGACTAAAAAAAAAAAAATAAATCTACAGGAACGAATCCCCGAAGGCTCCTGGAAGACGCCTCGGATGCAGATGCTGCGTCCTCTGTGGTGAGAAACCAAAGTGGGCTGAAACTAGAGCCACGTGCGCTCCCATCATCGTGGTGAAGCAGCATTTGGCTTGTCGCCCAATGTTGGTCTTGCACGCTGTGTTCTGAGTAACTAAACCATTTGTGATTATTGCTACAAGTAACTGGAATGGGGAAGGGGGTAGGAGGGGCGGGGGTATAAATCCCCCCCCATCGAAAAAAGTGATTTGTCAAGGGTTGGCTTTCCATGACAGATGAATTCAAGGATATTTGTGGGGCGAATTCCACAGAAGCATGCCAAGTAATTCCCTTCGGACAATGTCCAGTGCTTTGTTCTGCCCCATGCGTTAAACTCATTCTCGAAGATTCGTTCATTTGAAATCATTCGGATCACGAAGCGGAGGGAGGTATGGAGTTTTTTTTTTTTGTTTGTTTCAGCTACAAGTCTCAGCACGCCGCCTCGGCATCGCCAAGCGTTCCCTCTCGCGGACGGGTAATTGACGAGTGAGATTCCACGCGGTGTTTCCATCAAGTTTTTTTTTCTTTTTTTGGTGGTAGCGAATATTGCGTGATGAGCTTCGGGGGAGAAGAAGGAGGCAGCGACTTTTAGGAGGGAAGATGTTGCGAATCAGCGGACTAAATCTGGTGCGGGAATGAGTCTCCCTCAGCTCATCAGCGACCAAAGGCAAAAGTCTAGCAAGACATCGCCGGCAAACACATCCAATATCCTGGACATGGTTGGCGTTCCGTGGAGATAAGATGGAATTAGATAGCCGGAACGAGCAGATGACCTGTCCGGTGTTTGGGGCCCATTGGTGGACATCATCCGTGCTGTACTGCTACGCTAGCACAATCCCCCAATTTCGGACACAAGAACAAATCGTAGGAAGTGCCACATAGGAGATTTCAGAGAGCAGTTACAGCTTCTGAAACAAATGACGGAATGCTTCATTTGTCAAAATTGAAGCTATGAATGAAGAGTTACCAAATCCTGATGATTTAGCCCATTAGCGGCGAGATAGCAGTTGCCGCCTATAGCCCACAAAAACTCGAATTAGTTTCAGTGTTCCGTGTTGATCAACGCGGATTGGCAGCAAGTTCACCAAAGGTTTTCCGGAAGGTATAAGAAGAGCAAAGCGCTTGGCGTAATCATGGGACGACAACCCAGTAGTTAGCTAGTTAGTACCATGTGGTCTAAACTGTTAAATGCTGACTTCCCGCTTTCGCTAGGTTGAACTCTGACTACTCAGATTTTCCGGACTGAAAATGTCCCATTCGGACTCTGGCTCATTTTGATCCGCAAAGATTCAACGGAAGACAAGTCTTCGTCGTCATCGGGAACTATTTCACGAATGATTTAGCCGAACCCCACGACTCCCATCGGAATTTGAGGGCCGTTGGGACTGTGACAATCATTTCATCAAGTATAATTAAGTCATCACATGACGGCAGTCACACAATCGTCCCTGCATTTCATCGTACTTATTCTTCATAAAAATGAAGTTTTCAAAACCGAAGTCAGGCAAACTCGTGACATCAAAATATAAATTGGAATGTTCAGTTCATGCTCAGCTTGTAATATGGCAAAAAAGGGCGAGAACACTCGAAAATGACGTGGCGGGCCAGAATTGTCCCTGCGGATCCTGAGTTTTCGACACAAGTGCCTTTTTAAACCTCATGTGGGGAATAATGCCGAAAATTCTTGGCGGAAGAATGCCGCATTGTGCGCGCACAACAAAAGGAATACTTCTGAAACTTCCTGCTGAGCAGCTGAGCTCTCCGAGCACACGGAAGCCGATGGGATTCATGTTTAATTTCTTTTTTGTTGTTGGGTATTTTTTTTTTTTTTTACGTTTGCACCCGACTCTCAAAGACAGAGGCCCAAAGCAGCTGGAAGAAGGTGGATGAGGAGGAGGAGGAGGAGGAAGATTGCCGTTGTGCTCCGGCGACAATGTCGCCATTGTTGTGGTTCCCGTGCATTTTCCGGGGGACGGTGGCGGCTTCCTTTTTGTTCACTTGAAACAATCTGTGCGCAATTACCGCCGCCGTAAGAGCGCCCAATTATTCCCCCCGATGATATTCTTTGTCAGGCGTGGAAACCCGGCGCGCACGTGGCCGCCACATGGCCCGCCTTCGTCGGCGACGCCTCTCCGCGGTCCACCGCGGGCCGACGCCGGGGCCGCGGTGGTGGACGCTTTCATCAGTCCCCAACGTCGGACGGCGAGCGGTACTTAACGGCATCTGCAGCCCGCCGCGGGAATTCCAAAGGGCGTCTGCTGCGGGGAGCCTTCGTCACTGAGGTTAGCCGCCGCGCTTCCCTCCATCTCGCCTGGAAGTCGTAAATTAGAGGTTGATTTGTCGGGGCAAAAGATAGACCACCTTCTTTCCCTCTCCGGAGTTCTCGGGGCACGTTGTCTCTCGAGCTCCGATAATCATAATAATTATAATAACCCGCTGATTGGACTTGAGGGTTCCTAAAAAGCCATCCATTTTCTCGAGCACTTGTCCTTATTAGAGTCATTGTTCCGGCTCACTGTGGACTGGTCGTGCGATGCGTTCCATCCGCCATCCGAGAGACCGTTAACCCTTTCGGGGACGGCGGTTACGACAGCGGACAACTTATCATGTTATCAGGTTACAGCGTAACGAAAAAGCAGCGCAGCGTGCTCATTTCAAGCTGACACATTATCATGAGCATTTCTCATTTTTGCTGCATTTGGTTGCATCTCATGTCGTTACGTCGAAATTTGTTTCTATTTTTCTCAAGATATGAAACTTGGTCAGAGACCGCGGTCTTCTGATTAAATTACGATGTACAAAAACAGTGACCTTGACCTCACCTGCCCGATAGATCAATTCCCCCGTCCTCTGTTCCTCAAACCACCCGTTCGCGATGCTGTTCGAAAAAGTTTGAAGATGTCTTCTCCCTAATCTTCTCGTCAACAAACCTCTCATCTTTGCGACTCTTCAAAGCTCTCGTTGAGTTTGTCATTAGCGCGCTAGAGCGACGTCTCGGCGCGGAGAAGGGCTGTCATCCTCCTCCTCGTCCTCCTCTTCTTCCTCCTTTTGTCTCCGTCACACTTGAGATGCTCGCTGTTGAAGCTTCTAGATCACGACAAGCCTCCACTTTCTTTCCCGCCCCGGGAGCGGGTTCGTGAACTCTGTGATGTCACGGCGACGCTTAATAAGCTTCATCACTGGCGGCTGTTGTTGTCACGGCGGTCACAAAGGTTGTCTCGGTATTTGGCAGCCCAAGCTTGTTGTCTTGATGCTCGAGTAGTCAAAATAATGTTGCATTGAGTTTACACGCTATTTTTCACCGAGTCAAACGTGCTAAAATGGCTAATAGGAAAGTAGTAATTCGTATTTGTATAGCTTGCAAAGGAGACATTTTGCCACGGGTTTTCGTGATGTTGTTGTGCAGGCAAAGTGGAGCACCCAAGCGCAAAAAGTACTACGGCATGATCAAAAAATACGTAAGTCAATAGTCCATGACACCAAAACGCTCAACAGTCGCTGCCAGAAACAAACTAAACACAAGCAAGCTGACCAGACAACGAGGCACACCTTGCCAAGGCACAAGTGGCTGGAGGGAGCTGATTGGCTGACACAAGGCTGAGGATGAAAACAAGACGACAAGAACTGCAAAAGGGGGGCAGAAAAACAGAGTATGTCGACCTTTCCCTGAGTCAAACACACTTAAACGGCTAATCGGAAAGTAGTAGTTGGACTTTCTGTCCATTGCCCGTGAGGAAATAAACATATCTTCCTGTAGTCTGAAACATCGCCGTCGCCCATAAATCAATACTCTGTGTCGCCAGCCAAAGGAAGTAAAAATAAAAGCCGCAGGGATGCAAAGTGGGCCACATAAACGTTCTACTTAGGTGAATGGCCGCACATTTTCTTGTCACTTTTTGCTTGTTAGCGTGTTGGCCTCACGTCCGCAATGTCCTGATGGAACGAGCGCGCCCAGTGTGACGCCAGATTGACAGGCCGGCGCACACGCACGCACACGCACGACTCCTCATTCCAAAAATGTCCATTGACATTTGGGGTTTTTTTTGGCTTGACTTTCACAACACCAAATATACCAAAAAATAAAAAATAAAAATTCACATGATGAGACAACATACCGATAGCTGCGCAACAGACACGCGGGCACGCAACGTGTCATTTAGCAGTGTCGCATGCCACCGCTGATGAGGTTTCTCATGAAGCTTCATCGGTTGCCAAGCCGACCACGCCGCTAATTAGGAAGCTAATGATGCAGAATTCTTGTTTTCTTTGTGCTGTCGTTACGTTGCCATGCACGAGAATGCTTTTTTTCTGCCAATTTGATTTTTTTTTCCGCCCCGTATGATCAATTGGAAGGTATTGAAAATAGAGGCACAAAAGCATAATTTGGAGACATCAAGTTTACCATGTGGGGGTGGGCGGGAAATTGACTCTCTTCATTCGTGGAGGCAGCACTTCATGCATTGCATATTTGAGTTTGGCATTATTTCTTCTGAATTTGGGTAATTTTTTTTTTAATTATTTCAGACTGCTCATTCTTTTTTAATTCATTTCTCTCATTTAATAATTGGTCATTGATTGACTAAAAATTGTACCAGAAGGTACGAGTTCAAAAAAAAAAAAAAAAAACTAATATGTATAAATTGTGGTTACTTCATTTTTTGAGAAGTAATAAAATAGTGATGAGACTTACGGCACAAATTTGTCTGTTTAATTTTATCCATTCAATTTTTTTATGTAATTATTTTTGTATGTATGAAATATTTTTCTATTTATGAAATTTTATTATTTCATTAAATTATTTATTTTTAAAAATTACATTTACAAATGAAGAATTTTTTTGTTCAATAAATTATTGGATTTGTGTGCGTGTGTGTGTGTTTTTTTTAAACCTTATCAAAAAGTCTGGCACTCAATTCGGTTGCAGATTCATGCATGTGGTGCATGCAGTGGACACATATCCATAAAGAGCCTTTGCAACATTTTCCTTGCGCTGCTGAGCATTCGATCAGAACGCAGTGAGGTCTATTCTTCTTCACAATTTTCCAAACCCTCCCCCAAATTTTTATTTTTTTTTCGAAATCGCAAAAGGGACTCATATGTTGGGGCACTCTTAAGTCAAAGTATCAGAACCCTTTGTGAGCGTTCAACAGAACGCATGATAAGCTCTGCTAATGAGTGCGTAGCGGCGTGGCAGGCTCGGCGCTTCTTTTTCCTTTCCCTTCGGTGCGGCCGCTTCCCATCTCGTCCCACGGCCTTCATGTAAATGTCAGCGGAGAAGGCGTGTCAGCGAGATAAAAGGCGCCGTCGCAGATGGGGCGTCGAGGCGCATTTAACGATGCGGGGGATCCGCGGCGCGGAGGGGGTGCTCGCTATTGATCGACGCCGCGCGCCGACTCGTCTCCCGTTTGGATGGCGATGCCCTTTTCAACCGCCGAGCTCCCGTTTGCCTGCGCCGATTTGATGTCGAAAGATTCTTTATGCTGATTTCTAAAAGCTCTTTCAACTGGATGACTTTTGAGCAAAAGTTCTGCGCGGGTGAATAGACGCCGCCGATATGCCGGAACAACAATGGGAAGTTTGAAAAGGGGGGGTCGCTCATCGTCGAAAATTAAACACAGACGTCCGTCAAGGCCAACAATCCCAAATGCCCGTCTGAATATGTGCTATTCTTTATCCTCTGCAAAGAACAAGTAAGCTTGCAGAGCAATTGTGGCCATCTCTTGTATCTCAAGGCACCATTGCGTTTTGCGTAAAATGACTGTCCCCTTCAAAGCAACTGGCGACAAATGCAAACATAACTCAAATGAAAGTGTCGCAAAGGTCAATAGGGTTTTGGTCTGGAGACATCCTTGGCCAGTCTATCACCTTTACCGTCATCTTCTATGGCCCAGAGTTGACAATCGACACGAAATTGGCCTCCCACATTTTAGATTTGCTTGCCGCCATTTCAAGTAATGAATAGCTGTACATTTCTAATACGCTGCTATTGTTCTTGTTTTGTTTTGTTTTTTTTTGTTTTTTTATGAGATGACTATTACCATTTATTGAGTTGGAAGCATGCCTGAAGCCAACTCCAGCACTTTCTTTTCACTTATTGCTGTCAAACGTGACTATGAGGCATTTGTATTTATTACGTTTTCGACGTGTCACTTTATTAGTTGGATGAAGCTCCGCCTCTCTTCCTGTTTCGTCAAGCCAGGAGAGGAAAGACAGACGACAGGGACATATAACATCTCGGATATACAGCTCACCACAACAATTTGAGTTGGGTTTGGAAAAATAGTCAAATGCAAATTCTTTGGGGAACCTGGATGTAAATTACTAATCGGTTGTGCTTCGCTAATTCTGAGGTCCAGGTCTGAGGCAAAAATTCCAGGGCCGAATTTTTGTCCCCGTCCAGCCGCGTCTGAGGCGAAACAATGTCGTCGTCCTCCCTTTCCTCCGTGCTCGCCGCCTTCACCCATGGACTAATTATCCGACTGTGAAGCCAGATAATTACTGCAGCGACAGACCTCACTTTCTGCTCTCCTCTCGTTCCAGGTGCTCGCTTTGTCGCCGTCAAATTTCAATACACCTATTAGATCGGGGAGACGTCTGCAGATACTCTGTGGACTGAATACATGATTCTGACTTATTGGATTGCAGTTTGATTTTCCTCGCGCCTCTGTGCATTATAGTATTAGTTTGCTTTGATTGTCTTGGCGCTCTTTTATCAGCCTAGGCCTCATCTCGATCCATAGGATGCTAAACGAGCCCGCAGGGCTTGTTTACATGATAGCAGGTACATAAAGACTAAACAAATACAGTATGCACCACAGTTTAAACCTAAATCACTTCAGGTTTATTTATAGACTGACTATTTATATCTCAATTTACTGTTTGGAACACCTCGCTAACACACAGAGTCGTAATGAGGTACCAGTGCCACTTTTAGCAGAGAGCTCAGTTAGCTTGAAGCTATATCCATAGCTGACACACAGTCGGTCGTGTTTTTAAATACGGCATACATATCATACAGATCTATCGATCCATCCATCCACACAATGTATCTATTTCCAACTTCATAAAGTTGAAAAAGTCACAACGCTAGAAAGTTGATGTCCAGTACAAAACATCGCGCTGATGTAGCTAGCTATCGCATGTACGAGCATGGCTGACACTCTTGAAATGCCAAAAGTAACTTTTTTTTTTTCTACTGACTTCGTACAATACCCTATATTTGTTGTTCTTGTGACAAATGACAGCAGAACTAACATATACTTTTATTTGGAGGTAGTATTCACTGTCAGCTGTTTTTTGAAGGCTTCTTGCGACGTGTTACGCGACAAACCGCGTCGACTGTGTTTCATTGCTGTATGAATATTTCATGTGCAGTCAGACAAACGTGCTTCCAAAAGAGCTTGTTTTTTCTTCCTGGGCAATAATTCCAATGACAAATTATGCACTTAACATTCTTATCTTCTCTTTCAAGACTACCTTCTTTTATTCATTGGCGATGGTGAAATGTCATCCCCCCCACCACACCCACGTTAAGCAAATATACGTGTGTGTATATATTTAAAAAATATATATACATATATAGGTGTGTGTGTGTGTGTGTGTGTGTGTGTGTTTGTGTGAGTGAACAGGTGGCGGTGAGTCACTGACGCTTTAACGCTGATTGCGAAACATCTGAATACATCAATGTGCGATGCATTTATCGCCTGCGTGTGATAACATTTAAAAAAAAAATATATATATATATATCCTCCTTTTCTCTTGGTTTCCCAAAAAAATAAAGAAACCGGAAATCAAGTACTGTACTTTCTTTTTCCAGTGTATGTGCTGCACAGTCATGTATGGATTGAAGATAATTTATTGAATTTTTTTTTTTTTTTGCGTTGTTTTGTGGACATTTTAGCTCAAGCGGCAGGTGGCAGTGCCCCGTCAGATGGTAAGCAAACCTCATCGTTTTGTGGTTATTTTATATTTAACAGTATGGAGAGTGAATATTTTATTTTATTTTTTGAATGGACTTTGGAGATGTGAATGTGATTATGCCGCATAAATCCTGCCTAGCAACACACAGCTCCCTAATGAGCGACAACCCGCTCTGTTGTTGCTGGCAGAAAATGTCACGTTCATTTGGGTTGTTGTGTTATGAATCATGTCAAAGATTTATTGTATGTAGATTCATGCTGAATTATTAAAAAAAAAAAAAAAAAAAAAAAAAAAATGCTAATGATTTATTGTATGTAGATTCATGCTGGATTATTTAAAAAAAAAAAAAAAAGCAAAGTCCGTCAGACAATAATTATTATTGTGCCACATTGATTCTGCCGAGCAACAAGCAAACCGGAACGAGGGAGAGATATTTCTTCATTTGCGTCAGTGTACCATGAATCATGACATGTATTTATTTATTTTATTTAATTTGGGAACCCCCCCCGACCCCTCAAAAAAAATGCACAATTCATAAAATACTCCGAATTTTGCCACGTTAATCATGCACGGCCACAAGCAACCACAAATGGATTTCATTTGTTCGGTATTTAATAGTTATGCACTGGAAAGGGGTACTGGAGGTCTCAAGAAAAACTACTCAAGTCAATTCGGTCATGACCCGGTCACGCCTATACTGCCTAGCAACAAGCGACTGGAAATTTCAGCCAGCTTTGTTAGCGCCTTCGCTATAAACAAGCTGAAGAGACAACAGTTTGACTGATTGAGTCAACGTTGGGTACGCATCATGACAGGACCAAAATAACGTCAAGGACCCACATCCAAAATTCGAAAAAAAGTCGGCCATGTCGGTTTCGAAGCAGCCATTTTGGGCTAGCAAAATACAACAGGAGGGTTCGTCCGAATAACAGCCGACATAAACAGATGGTCAAATCCAAATTCCCAAGCATTTCTGACGAGGTAATCTCCACTCTGTGTTTGAAGATTACATTTCAGTTGTATTTCACTCCCATCCAATGAAAAAAACATTCGGAAGCACCAATCGAAACAAAAGCGCACACAGCTTTGGCTAGCTTCCGCTACTTCTCGCTAAAGGGCTGCCTCGAGCACATATTTGACACCGAGGACCTGATTCAGCTCTATACCGCCTTAATGTTTGCGCGTTTGCGCTGATGAAAAGTACACTTGAGACTCCGGGGCAAAAAGACGAGACAAAGCTGCCAAGCAGACTGAGACTGAAGAAACCACTCGGCGTGTTGCGTGCGTCACATGTCAGTGACAGATTTAAACTATGCGTGTCAGTGATTATATGAGAGTGGGACAAGCCCCCAGCAAGCCCCCTGTGTGTGTTTTTTTGTTTTTTTCAAAATAACGTCCCCACACCGACAGGGTTCCTTGCGGGACGGCCCCCTAACGGAGCGTCGCACTTCAAAGATGGCGGCGTCCGGTGCGAGCGTTCCCCAGGTCGGCCTGAAGTTAATTACCTGCGATTGAACAGTTACGTTTCGCCTCCCCGGGGGATGCACGCGGGGAAAGAGAGGCCGCGCATATCCAGGTCAGCGCCGGAGGAAAACAAATAACTTGTTTGGGCATTTTCCTCGTTTTAAACCCGCACGCCTGTGTGTGTGTGTTTGATTCATGTATACGGACAGAGAACTTCCCGCTGTGAAGTCACTGGAAAATTCTATGAGATGCACATTGCTCATAAACAGGCATCATGTAAAGAATTTCGTTTCAAAATCGTTGGCAGGTTTCATTGTTTTTGCGGTCGTAGCAGTTCACTTTGAATCATGCTCTGCGACCTGAAATCATTCAAACCGAGCACGCAACTTTTGCCGTTGTCAAATGTTTTTAACATGGGAATGAAATATCCACTAGCTACCATTTTTTTTTTGTTTTTTCATTTATGGCAACCAACCATCGGGGTTACCGAATCCAATATCGCGGGGGTCGCGAAAAGACACCTCGCTACCCAAAGCGCCGTTCGTTTTGAGCTCCGTCTCATTTTCATGGCGGTGTCAACGTTACGATTTATTCGGTCCGCGTCGGCGCTTATGATCGCGCGCTGTTGAAAAGAGCAAAGCGGCCATCAAATGTAATCATTCTTGAAGTGAGCAGCATTAAAAAAAATGCGAAGCTGAGTCATCAGAAGTTATGCGGTTGCCACGGAGACACAATCCACAATCCTTTTCACCGCGTACACCGGAAAAAGCATCTTCCCGAGGCGCACGTTTTCGCAAACGAGGGCAAGTCGGAATCGTTTGCAGAGCGCGAGGACGGCGGATTAAAAAAAGAAGAAAGAAAGACAGACGGAGAAATGGCCACGAGCCAGGGAGCATTTATGGGGCCGGGGGGGCAATGAAGGGGGATGATGGGAGGATAAAGCTCGGGGCGAAGGGAGCGGCGGGGATATTTCTTCCCGAGCATCCGGCGAGGGCGCAGCCACAAGCTCGCCTTGCGCAGTGTCACAGCGCGCCGCGGCTTTTAATAGGAACACGGCTTAAGAGGCCCTTACATCTTCCGTTTCACTTCGACTTGTCACTCACTAATCCCTCTGTGAAGTGTAATGCTGCCGGATTAGCGCCACAACCCCAGATTCTCAAATTATCAGCAAACCATCCTCCCCTCGGCCCGTTGGTCCCAAAAAGAAAAGAAACCCTCAGCGTTGCTGCTAATAGCAAGAGAATTATGCAAAAGAGAGAGGAAAAAAGATCAAGCCCCTCCCCCCCGACCTCTGTCTGAATTCATCACGTCATTTGACAAGTTGTAGCCGCGCAGATAAAGCGTGTCGCTAAATTGATGAGAACAAGGCGAGCGCATGAATGCACGACATCACGGAGGGGGGGATTTACTCACAGCGTCCGGTCGATGTCCATCTGCGGCGTTTAATCCCACCACCAAGCACGACGATGCCGCCCGCCCGGGCGCCGCCGTCGTCGTCGCACGGAACATCATCCCCGGCGCTCGCCGCGATCTGCGGAGGAGTCCCAAAGTTGAATTCATCGAAGTAGGGCTTTGATCACAGGGCTCAGCTCTCAAATTAGGGTTTCAAGGCAGGATCGGGGTTTCAAAACGAGTATTTGAGTTGAGAGTTGCAAGTCGGGTTTTGGGTTGCAAGTCGGGTTCAAGTTTGAAGCAGGGTCAGAATTTCAAAATAGGGTTGCGAGTATTGGCTTTCAAGCCAAGATTAAGGTTTCAAATTTTGGGTTTAAATTGGGGTTTTGGTTCCAAAGCCTGCTTTATGGGTTTCAAATTAGCATTTTTTTTTCAATTCAGGTTCAGTTTTCAAGATAGCGTTTTAAATCTGCTGCGACTGAAGGCTTTGACATTTGCGAAGCTAATTCCAAATAAGGTTTTTAGCCATTTCCAGACAGGGTTGGGGTTTCAATCGGCAAAGGTTAGGGTTGGTTTTAATAACAAGTTAGGATTTCACACAAGAATTACCGTTTAAAAAAAATAAAATAAAATAGTTTTCAAACAGAGGTTAGGGTTGTCAAATCAAACTTTTGGGACAGGCAGGGTTTGAAACATGCTAAAGGCTCATTTCGTGAAGTCACATTGAGGGACAAGTACTTTTCCAGGAGACTATTTTTTTTAATGAGGTCTCATTAAGCGCGTGATGAATGCGACTGACTTTATGACGCGCTTAATTGGAAGACTTCGAGACGGACGCGGAAACAATCGATAGGAGCACCTTCAAAACGCGGCCGGCCCCGTGCTACAAACAAACCGCTTAGAGATCGATACGCGGCCGGGAACGCCAACGCGGATCACCGCAAACATCCTCCCCACCCCCCCAAAAAAAAAGCTGCGTCATCTCCTCCGCGTTTCCCCAAAGCGACGTCGCTTGAATCGCCGCTGTGTTTTTCCCGCCTCAACAGCTGATGGTCACAAGTATCGCTTGCAGGTTTGACCTCGATACGCAGAAAATGAAGCTAGCTAAAATAAAAACCCACCAAAAACAACCACCAAATAAAAAAAGCCTTTGTCCTCCCCACCCCTCCGGGGTCGGCAAAATCACGAGTTGCTCAACACAGTGAGGGGGATGATATTTTCCTACGAGCTGCCTGATGATGGATGATGGAGATAAAAGCGGGCAGAACCAAACCCAGTTAGCCTTTTTTTTTCCTTCTTTCTAGGGGAGGGCTTGCATTAGATACGCTACTTTTGACCCTGACATCATGTCTGGGGAACCGCAAGGACGCTTTTGTCCAGCTACTGCTACATCAGAAGACGTGGAGAAGATTTGGGGGGGGGGGGAATCTATCATCTCACACCAGCTCACATTTCAAGACAAGTTCTTGAGTTTTTAGTCACAGCCGAATCTCAGGCTGAGATTTTACAAAGACGGCCGGGCGTTTATGTCGCATGTACATTCTGAGGTCATCATCAATAACGCCGCTCGCGACAGGCGACCCAATTGTGCCGCGGGGGTCACACGGAGGCCGTCGCCGACCAAACCTCTTCCTTCGTGTCCCCCCGGGCAGCGTCTGAGAGATAAAGTGGAACACCAGAATAATACAACATTCCCCCAAGAACGCAGCCGGGGAAGAAAAACGGTGAAAGTCTACAAAACAAAACGTCTCACGTGTGTTGTGGACTTCCAATTTAGACATTTGGGTTGGGCGCCTGAACACTTTCACTGGCTAAAGTGTGGCTGTGAGTGATCCCTGATGTGGTGAACTTCTTTTTACACTTGCATGAGAAATGCACTCTAAAAAACAGTGGGTCAAAAATAACCCAATTTAAGTGAAATAAATTGACCAACCCGCTACTTGGGTCAATTTGACTGAACTTTCAGGGTTGTTTAGTCCAAAATGACCCTTTTTTGGGGGGCGGGGGGTCAAATTGACCCAAGTACTGGATCAGTCCATTTATTTGGACTCAAATGTTTTAGGAATTTATTTTTAATTCAAAAAAATATCTTGATTAAATTAGAACTAAAATGATGAATTTATTTAATTACTGATTTAATTCCAAATTTATTTAATTACTTGAATGTTTTGGTTTTTACCCAAAAGTAAAACATTGTATTGTTTTGGATGATGGAAACGATTTTGTTGAGTCCCTCGTGAGGGTAGTAACCTTATTTATGTCCTTTATAAAATGAAGGTTATAGAAATTTAATTTCCATGTTCTATTTTGGGGGGAGGGGGGCGGAGGAGTTTAGAGCAGGTTCCACTGACCCAAGAGTGCCGTTGCTAAGAAACAAACACAATGGGAAGGTTAAAACACGGCCTGCGCAGTTAATAAAAGATGAAAAATGGTGACAGTGTGACCCTGGGAAAAGACTCTTTGTGTTTACATGATTTCACGTGGGACAATTTGATTGTGGGTTGTGTTTATTGTTCGCCGCCGATCCGGATCGGGCCCAAAATTCCCTCCAACGGGAAGCGGCCTTGAACTCTGGTCAGGCGTTCCCGTCGTCTGAGTCACCGCGCGGCCGTCGCGTGTCGGGGTTGTCGTCTTCGGAGGCTGATTCTCCTGACGTTGATGCTGGCTAAGTGCTCGCTTGGAGAGATTCCAAATGTTCCAGGTATGAAAGTCAAGATACCGGCGATCAACGTTAACTTTTGACCTCATTTGTCAGGACACGACACGCCTCGCGCTTCACAACATGACTCGCAATCCAGATCGGATCCAGAATGGAACATTTACTTGAGGGTTACCATGGGAAATCCCCGTTAGGATGAAGATTTGTTTTCCCACGGGAATTTGAATGAAAGTCCGAATTATTTTTGTTGTTGTTTTGATGCTGTTATGTCAACCAAAATTAGATCCAGATTCAATTTGGTGTCAATCACCGAGTGGCATTGTCCAGAAAAAAAGTTAAACCGGTTCAGACTGCTCACACTTGAAAATAACTGAATTTTTTTCATCCAGATCGGATTCAGAATTGAAAACTTGACTTTCCAACGGGAAAGAGATACCGAAGATCGTTTAGCTGAGTCATTCACGCTGTGCTGTCAAGCTGATTTTGATCCGGATTCAATTCGGTTTCAACCACCTAGTGCCATTGTCCAGAATTTAAACCGCTTCAACCTGTGCACACTTCAACAAGGGAATTTCCTCATCCAAATAAGGATTCAGAATTGAACGCTTGACTTTCCATCGGGAAAGATCATTTTGCTCGGTCATTCAGACGCTGCGATGCCAAACTAATTTTGATCCAGATTTCATTCATCGAGTGCCAATGTACAGAAAAACACTGAACCACAAAATCACTGGCGAGAATGCCGAAGCCTTGGCGGAGGTCCGCTCCCCGAAACTTCCCCCCCGGCCGACTTGCGGAAAAATGATCTTCCCTATCTGTGCAGTCAATGAAGTAAGTTGTCGCCGCGCATCTCTAAATCTCGACTTCATTATGCCACACGTAACACAACTTAATGACTTTGCTTTCTTGTGATAATAGCATTCCTTATCTTGTCATCGGGAAGCAACACTTTCCAAAGGAATCACACCTACGCCGTCTGATCCCCGCCGCAGATATCTGCGCTTCCCATCGGGTGAAATTACATTTGATAATTTCATTAAAAAAAAAAAAATACAATCACTTGTGTATTATTAAATGTGGGTCCAATTTATGTGGCTAACAGCAAAATGTTACGTTTTCTTTTCCTTGTCAAATTTCGCAGCTCCATATCTGCGTCGCAAAACAGTTCTCCCGCACAGCAGCAATCGTTGAGGTCGCACGTGGTCGATTGTTGAAAACATCACAATACTCCCCCCAACCTCATTTCCATCCACAACTTGTTCCGCTCATAAACATTTTATTTCTAGTCCACTAAGAGAGCGCTTAAGAGTTCATTACATGTATATGTCCACACGCACGCACGCACGCACACACACACACACACACACACACACACACACACACACACACACACACACACACACACACACACACACACACACACAAGAGATTAGAGGGCAGTAATCTGGTGGAGGCAGCGCACTGGATGAAGCAGTGATGAGCTGCATTAGTTTGATTACTCTCTAACCCAGCAGTTTACATGTTGGGTCGCTAATCTGATTTCTGGCCGGCACACCCGTGCCTCGTCACCCCCGTCATCGGCCTCCCGAAATGAAAGCAGCCTGACTGTAAACATCGCTAAAGACGCAAACAAAGACATTGACCCGCGGCGATTGCAAAGTGGCGAAATTGGTCAAACCAAAGGAGTCCGAGTAGGCAACCCTGAGGAATGCCATCCATAACTGAAACAAGCTGCTCAATAAAAGTTAGTGGAGCACTTTAATTGGTTCGATTCAATCAAGCTACAGGGAAAGATCGTAATCTGTGCTGATTTTTTTGGTGGCCGTTTCCTCGTGTTGTGGAACAAACAAATATCATGAAAACATTAACTGTCACGGTCATGTTGGGTGAAGGACCCAAACGCAGGCGGGCAGGGATGCAGGGTGTCAATTTCTTCACAAGGGAAAGCTCGAAATACAATAGCAACAAAGTTACCAAAAACAACAACAACAAAGGCAAGTAACAAAGAAACCAGCTTTACCAGCACAGGTGGAAACAAAATCCAAAGGACACACACGGCTAAATATAATCCAAACAAGCACAAATCTTGACACGAGCATCCAAAATAGTACAAATTACTGTCCCCAATGAAAAACCATTACTTTTTGTAGGTTTCAAATTAAAAAAAAAAAAACAACCCACAACTAACAAAATTAAAGGACTTGCGTCTTTTGAGTGTTTTTTTTTTTAATTGCAAATGTTTTGACCCAACTGATTATACGAGAGGAATTCAAGAAAAATACACACGTGAGAGAAAGAAAAGAGACTGGTGACATTTAGCAAGTGGCTTGTTGCTTCTCAGGAACACATGAAATGAGAGCGAAAGTCGCGTTCAACTTGGAACGCCGTCATTTTTTTTTCTCTCCCTCCCCCCGTCCCTTCTCTTCCCCCTCCGCCTCCTCCTCCTCCTCTTCCTCCATCCCTCTTTCAGTCACCCCCTCTCTCCCCGCCGCCTGGTGCCGGGGACTCGACAGCCAATGGGCGGCTGGCGTCCCCTCAGCCTCCGTGTCATCCGCACAGCGAGGACGCAGTTGCTGCGGACGCGCGGCCGACGTCGGCCGCTCTCAATCGGATACTCTCCCCGCCCGCTTCTCTTCCAGCCTGACGTCCCCGCCGCCGCGGCTCCCCCCCGCCGTGCCCAGGTGAGACGCTCTCGTTTCGGCTTTGTTTGTGTGTGCTCGCGTCGGTCAGGCCTGGCGTTATGATTACGCGCTGCTGCCGGGGTGGGGGGTGGGGGGTAAGTCTCATCATCGGGCTTGTGTAACAAAAAGACCTCGTTCGGGATCATCGGCAAAATAACTTGAAGCTTTTTTTTTTTAGTTTAATTGAAACTTTCACTTCACCCGCGACTCTCCCCAACGAAACTGATTCCCGAGTAGCTGCGCGGCTCGTCGATGACACACAAGTCCGACTTTGTGCTCTTTTATCGCGCGGGGGGGAACTTCGTATCGCGCAGCCTGGGTCACATCCACTGATCGCCGCCCCCCCCTAACCGGGGGGTGCTCCGTTCCTCCTAACCGGCCCTCCTGCAGCGAGGGTGCGACGCTCCGTTGCAGGCGGAGCCCGCTGACGCGATGCGGTGGCCTGTTTGTTTGTTTCGTCTTTTTTTGTTTGTTGACTGGCGTCCAGTTTGGACTGGGAAAATTCGATTTTCAGAGTCGAATGAAACACACAGCTAAGCATTGAAAAGTGATGTTCGGTGTGATTAAATATATTTTTATCTAAAAACTGGCCGCAGCGGAAGTTTCAGGGAAGCGGCATGGTGCGGAGGGCTTTTCTCCATGCCGCTTGCAGGTGGTAACTTTCACCCCCCCGCCCCACCCCCTGGTGGGGTTGCGACTGTGAAGATGAATTTGGGATTGCGATTTGGTGCGGCACACACTGACACACTAATGAGGACTGGACACATGCTGGACTATATCCTCAGCTCCTCCTCGCCCTGGTGCGGACACAAGTTGCCTGTTGTGGAGCTGCCCATGGCCAGCAGCCCGGGGAGAGGAAACGAGCGCGAGTAGGGGGGGCAGGCGCAGAGCGCGGGTTGCGCCGGTTTGATGCCTGCACATAAAAGCGGGCGCAGTGGAATCGGAGGCTGATCAAAGACGAGTGGGGGAACACGGCAGGTGCTGAATATTTAAGGGGGCTGCAAATAGCACAGGCTCATATGGGCACGTTGGGTCCAGAGTGTGTGTGTGTGTGTGTGTGTATGTATAGATACAGTAGGTGTGTGTAAGCGAGAAAAACTGATGTGACAAGCGGGGACTGGAAACAACAAAGCGCCATCGGAGCCATTTGCATCCTTTAGAGCAGATTTTAAAAGACACCATGTTCACTTTGCATCTTATCTCGCCAACTCAGCAGATTAGGTTTCCAAAGAAAAGGTCTCCATCTGCCCGTCCCCCATTGCCCCCCTACCCAAAAAAAAAACCGCTGACCCCAACTTGATGATGTTATGTGCGCTCCAGATGGGCCACGTCGTTTGCGATGATGGCCGATGTTCTTTCCGCCGCACCGCCGCTCCGTGGCCCGACATCTGAAGCTAATAACGTCAAAAATCCCAGCGGCCGCCGCCCGTCACCCCGTGGGGGAGAATTCAGCCCCCCCCACCACCCACCCCTGACTTTTCTGGAGCGAGTGGATGGTGATTCTTTTGGAGACGTAAATAGCCCCTTCAGGCAGCGAGCTTGTTTTCAGAAATATCCGGTCTTAGCTTAGCAACTGAAAGGCGGATTTCGGGGTGTGGCCTTTGGCTCTGAACACGTGAGACGCGCGCCATTTTTCGATATCATTCAAGTTTTGACAATGACTCGACGAAAGGTCAGCACAAAAGGTCACATTTCGAAAGCAAAGAAATTTTGCTTTATTAACATTTCGTACCAAAAGTCACACTGGGCTTTTGTGAGAAATTTCAAGCGTGACGGTTTTCATTGGTTGTCAGAACTGTACACGCTGAACACAAATAAATAAACAAAACAGCGCCACCATGTGACAAAGAGGAAGAGTCTCGGTGTCCGAAGTTTGAAGCGAAGTCAACTTGTCGACTTTTGAAAGCGTTTTACTCAATAGCTAGAAAACAACATCACCATGTGACGGATTGCTGAGGAAAAATAGTAGCGCAGCCGAGCTGGACTTGTGTGAAAAATTCCATGCCGGGCTGACTTATGAGGTGTCAGTTGTGCAACTTTGGCATTATTTTAAAAAAAACAACAACAACAACAGTAGCAGCAGCACCATATGACTGATTGTTGAGACAAGGGCAACACATCTGGACTGGCTTTGTGTGAGAAATGTCAAGCTAGCCTGGCTTATGAAATGTGAATGGTAAAACTTTTGGAGCCCAAAAAAAAAAAGCAGTCCCACAATGTGACTGATTGTTGAGAAAACAGTCGCACACCCGAGCTGCGATGAGGTGGGAATCCACCGTGTCGCGGTTTGCTGACCAAAACGAGAGCACACCCACGCATCTTTTTGAATTAGCGATCCATGCTGTGCTAAAGTTGTTCCCGTAGAGTTGAAGTCATGTGGATACTTTTGTTCTAAGCTTGCTCGACTTCTGCGGTCGCAAAATTTTGCAACATTGGAGCTTCAAAAAAAAGAAAGAAAAAAAAAAAAAGTGCCACCGCACAAAACAATAAAACACCGACTCAGTAAGGGATGCGTGTTAGGCTAAAATTACGCGTTTCTGCATCCAAAAGCTCAAGAGGAATCGCGTAGACAATGAGGGTGTTTTTTTTCAAGCTAACTTGACTTGTGGTGTATCAAAATTGTGTAACACTGGAGCTTAAAAAAATAAAAAATACCCCCCAAAAAAGTGCCATTGTGTAACAGTTTGCTGAGGAAAAACATCAATAAGCTAGCTTGCCATGTGTCGGACCGCTGAGTAAAACAATCGCACACCCGAGACCATAGGGATGGCTATTTTGCTAAGAATGTTGTGGGCGCGCATGCAATGCTTCATGCATGAAGATTTTTTTTTTCCAACCCATCTGGAGATGTGTGGTCTGATAATTGTGTAACTTTGGAGCTAAATAACATGTCGTTGGGTGACAGTTTGCTGAGAATAACAATAATGCACGCAGTATGCTAGGAATGCACCTTTTGTTCAAATTATGTGTTGCACAGAGATTTTTTTTTTTCAAGCTAACTTGCGAACAAAATGGTGTCATTTTAGATTCCCAAAAACCAGAACCAGCATGTTACAGACTACCGAAAAACACAATAGCGCACCCGATACGCTAGCAATGCACAGTTCGCCCAAAATGATGCCCCTTTGGAGCAACGAATGAACAGCTTCTCCCTGAGACTTTTGTGTCAAACCTTGGCGATGCTTTTCTTTCAACCGTGGCACACTTGCCTCATTGCGCGGCCGCCATTTTTGTTTGCTCTCAACTCGTCGTCACGCGACCACAAGAGAGGGCCCGACTCTCACCCCCGCGATTTCTTACCACGCCCCCCACTTTTCTCCACCCGGCCTGGAAAGCTTCTGTTTTCCGTTAGGCCCGCCATCGGCTCGACTTGATGCATTTATGAATTTCGCCTTTGCCGCGAGAACTTGACGGCGATGTGGCCGCAACGGCTTCTGCTGAGGGGATTTCGAGGCTGGATGGAGGCCAAGACAACGGCTCAACGGCGAGTCCGCCTAAATCCCAATGCCCCCCCCCTTCCAAAAAAAAAAAAAGCCTCATTTGTCTCCCCATGTGGTAAAAAGATAAACATGCACGGATCCCACCATTCACACCTAGCTCAACAATGCCTCATTAGCTCTCCTGCTTTGTGGCGCACTTACGTTCAAGTCCTAAATCTATTTCCAAAGAGACTGGCTGGAGAGAGAGTGTGTGTGTGCATGCGTGTGTGTGTGTGTGTGTGTGTGTGTGTGTGTGCACGCTCAGTGCCGGCGAAAGCTGGCAGGATCGAGCAGATGCCGTCAATTGAAAGAGTTCCACTCATGGAAAACGTCTGGAAGATAATGCAATGAGCTGGGATAATGTCATGCTGTATGTTGCTGTCAAGTCGCTTTAGCGTTAGCATTTAGGATTGATTTCTACATCTCGGGGAGCAGGCTGATTTTTTTTTTCCTGAACATATAAAGCACTTGGAGTTAAGTTTTTCTTTTTGAATAGAAAATGCTCCATGAAAAAGTTGAACGCAAGTATGGCAAAAAAATAAAAATTAAAAATTGTGGAAATAATGTGCATGGAAGCGGTCATATTTGCTCAGGTAAAAAGTTGGAGTCCCTCAAGAAGAACGTTTTGTTTTATTTTGTGAAATAAGAAAAGACCAAAAAATTAAATAATCAATTTCAAAGAATGACACTACTTTTTTAAAGTTTTAATTAAAAAAAAGACAATTTTACAAGAATTAAATCTTACTTACAAAAATAAAGTAGATTTTTCTTCAAGATTATTGAGACAAATTTTCGATGAAATAAATAAGCCAAATTTTTTTGAGAATAAAGGTGATTCATAATGTTATCTTCTTCTTCTTCTTCTCCTTTCGGCACGTCCCTATTCAGGGGTCGCCACAGCGAGTCAGTAATTTCCATCCGCCCCTGTAAACCGTCCTACCAACTCGCATGGTCGTCTTGGCAAAAGTTTTACGCCGGATGCCATTCCTGACGCAACCCTCCCCATTTCTCCGGGCTTGGGACCGGCACTGGGGAACAGTGCACCCCCAGGGGAGGGCACTGCCCCCCAGCGGCTGGGTTTGATTCATAATGTTATAGTTAAAAAAAAAAATTCTGAGAAAAATGTTTATGAATGTTATGGGAATAAGTCAGATTTTTTTTCTTTAAAGATATGGTTGTATTTTTGCTGAGGTCATTTGTAATTCGGATAGTTGTCTTTTGTTCAAAAAACTTTTTTTTTCGGGGAAAAAAATTTTAATATTTTAGGAAAAAAAAAGTAAAATTTTTTGGGGGGAAAAATATTTTTTTTTCACGTCATAGTCCACAACGAATCAGAGAACTGTAAATGCCAAACAGTTCGCAATGGTTTCATCACAGGCGTTGGCCAAAATAGTGTAACAGTGGGTCCATTTCTGGCCCCGGCGCCGCCTACTGAGTAGCCCGCATGCACAATGGAAGAATTGAAGATGAACGTTTGTCTTTACAGTCGCTTTGGAGGATGCACTCACTTTGGATTTTTGTTTTCTTTTGGGTGGGAGGTGGCAACGTGCTGCCAATGTTGAAGAAGTGGCTGCCAATAGCCAACCCCCCCGCAACACCCCCCGCACACTCTGGACGAGCGCCACGCGCGTTTCTAATTATGAGTGTGAGCGTCCCAACTTGCACACCGACTGTCAGCCGGGCTGCCGGTCTTCTCAGGTGCAAGACGCGTCAACAAACTTGGCGCGAGGCAAAATGTCCCGAAAACATCTCAGACAAAAAAAATGGATGCTTTTTTTTTTTTTTTTTTTTGAGTCACTGCACAAACTTGTCATGACAAATAAATGATTTTGTTCGGCATTTTAAAGCAAGTTTTAATGATTGCGTTTGTCATGGTGGGTACTTAGTTCTCGGCCCATTCTCACGCAATGGACTAATCCACCTCCTGACTGCACAAATGTAGGCGACATTTTCTCTGTGGAGCAAAGGAGATGAAGACATTTTTTTTAAAGTCATAATCTAACAAGAATAACGTGTTTTTTTACATAGAAAGTAAGAAAAGTTTTTGCGGGAAGAAATTGTCCATTTTCAGCGAGAGGTTTTATTACTGTATATTATTTCTTTTTTTTTTTTAAATCAAAATTGGGGTTTTTTTTCCAAAATAGTAGAAACCGAAGGAGGACAAAGTTTTTTTTTTTGTTTACATTAAAGTTGTATTTTTGCTGATTAAAGTTGCAATCTCAGGGTATAGTTTATGTTTTTCCCCCCCAAAAAAGAACACAATCGTAGGAGAATTAAGTCACAGGAAATTTTAACCTTATTTATTTTATTTATTTTTTGAGATAAAAACTTTTCTTCTTTTTTTTTTTTTTCCCTCGAAAAAGTCTTCCGAAGGTGCAGGAAAGCTTCTTTTCCAACTATGAGGCGAGTCACTTCCCTCAAGGAGACTGAGCATCCGTCTGTCTTCCGTTTGAGGTGAAATCGATTTTTTGACCCGGCGACGCACGTGTGTGTGTTGCGGGGGGGTTGCGGGGGGGCTTTTGGATTGGATTTGGAATGAAATCCCTTATATCCAACGCGCGCGCGTGTGTGTGTGTGTGTGTGTGTGTGTGTGTGTGTGTGTGTCTGCACGGTAATAATCTAATAGTGGGAATCACGGATCCAGATCACTATCAAAATCTAATCAAGTCTGGCAAGGCTGCGGGCACGTCTGCGGCTCGCGTTTGCATGCTTCCTGCTGAGCGGCAGAGGTGACCACGGCGCGTGCAAATCAACTCAGAAAAATTACCTTTCCCCAAATTGGAACATTTTGCTTCGGTGAAGTCCGGTTGACGTGACGGAAATAGACCTGGTTTTTATTATTATTATTATTATCTTTTTTTTTTTTTTAATGACTCTTGAAAATGATTTTTTCAACTGCTCATGTTGAGATTTTTAATATAAGCAACATTAGTCGGCCTTCGAAATGATTCAAGCAACGGTTTCAAGGCGGGGTAGGGTTTTAAATAGAGGTTAGGGATTGGAACAAATTAGGGGTTCAAGCTTGTGTTAGGGTTAGATTAGGTTTGATATATTTTTTTTTTTTCTGAATAACAGGGTTTGGATTTCAAGTTACAGTTTTAAGACAAGATTAGTGTTTGAAAGAAAGGTTTCAAACAAAGGTTTGGATTTTAAATTCAGGTCTTAAATGCGTTTTAAGTGAGGGTGACCAAAAAGAGTTTAAAGTCAGAGTTTTGGTTTGTGGGTTTGAATTAGGGGTGTGAGACCGGGTTCGATTTTCAAGGCACGATTGGGTCAACATTCAGCGGATTTCACGCGCAAGTTAACTCAATGTGCTTCACAAAATTAAAAGTCGAACATTTAAGTCATGGTAAAGGCTTCAAGAAAAGTTCCAGGGGTCAAATTTGGATTTGGAACCTGGATTAGGGTTTCAAAAAAGAGTCGCGATTTTAAATTTTGGTTTGGAAAAGAAAAGGTTTGAAATGCGTCGGAGGATTTCAAGCAAGGATGATGCTTTAATGTGTGGGTTTTAAATTGGGATTTCAAGCCAGAATTCAGGTTTCAACGGACAGCTTCAAGCGGCAGTGAAACGAGGTTTTGACACTCTAGCGGTGTAACTCCATCCTTTAACTCTCTTCTCTGTTGTCCTTGCACCATGTTTGTGTGTACACAAGTGTGTGTGTGTGTGTGTGTGTGTTTTTAGATCATGTCCACAGAACACCCCCCCCCCACACTCCCCTTCCACCGGGTTCTTGTCGGTGCAAAGCCCCGCAGGCTTAAGCGGCCCGGCAGTGAGCGGACGGCGGGGGCCTCTAACGGCTGTCTGGGGTCCGGCCGCTCAATGTGACAGCCGGTTAATAAGCGAGCAAGCGAGCGCACGGCCGACGCGAGGGCACGGGAGGGAGCTGGCGCTTTGCGTTTGGGTGGCGGCGGTGAGGGCGGGGCGGAGTAATATTGACCGAGGGATGACAGCGGGCTAATAAGGGATCAGAGAGTCCACTATGAGCACAGCTGCACTGCGGAGAGTCACGTGACCGATGGGGGGGGGGGGGGGGGGGGGTGTGTGAACACACAACAGAGGAACAAACTACACAAACAGTCCAGTCTCCTACAAAAGGAAAGATGACGGAAGTACAACAGAGCACGAAAGCAACGCATTCTACCTGTATGTAATCAACTCTTCTCAAAAAAAAAAAAGCTCCTGCCTTTTTATGATTTTTTTAATTTATTTTTGAATATGAAAGGACTTTCTTGCGGCATCTTCCGTCACCGCTGCCTTGCCGAGCGGAGGGTAAAGGTGACCGAACTCAGACCTAAACCATTTTGAGCATCTCTTTCTGCCACAGCCTGTTTAGGTTGCAAACTGGTTGGGTGGCGGTGAAACACATGGATGCAATTTGGCCTCACCCTCCATCTTCTACGTTGCAAATTTGACACAGAAGACAAAACGCAGATGAATCAATCATCGATTGGTCAGGTCTGTGTTGCCAATCGCGATGCCACCCGCCACAACGGCAGCTGCCCGTTGAAGCCGCAAACTCGTCGGGCTGCAACGGGCGGTGCATTACGTTGCACGGGATGGACAAAATTCCGATGAATCATCAATCGATTGGTCATGCCTGCCTGCCGTGTGCGGTCACGATGCTGAAGGTCGTCGCTTCGGACGCCACAAAGTATACGTGTGTGCGCGCGCGCGTGATTTGGCTTGTGCTCTGCAGCGGCCCCGCAGGAGGAATGACGGGCGTTATTGCAGATGACAGAAACACTGCAGCTTTTAAAAATAAAGAATAAAAAAAGTCTTATCCCTGCTTGGCTTGCGGGGAGGAGGAGGGGTTGGCTGTCTTGGTGCGCACACTTCCTCCCCCCCGGGGCCTGTCACCCCTCCTCCTGTGGATAATGGCCTCCTGTCTATTTCCTGAATGATATCTGGATTCCACTGTGTGCACAAAAAGCCTTTGTGACTTTCTTCTTATCATTTTTTTCTTCCTGTAAATGAACAGGCGGCACATCAGCAAAGCTCCTATTTTTATTTTTATTTTTTTTCTTTCAAACCCCGCCGTTCTCCCGAGTGAAAGAGGCACACCGGGCGTCATTGTGGGCTCCCTCTCCACCATGACTGCGCTTCGCTGACAAGCCAGGAAATAAAATGGAAGGCGCGGCAAACAAACTACCTGTCGAATGGCAGCGCGGTGACACGCGCGGGCAGGGCGCCGATGCGCACATCTGTGCTAATAATAGCAAGCTAGCGCGCGCGCACAAACCCGTGCCGGGCGGGGGCGTCGAAAGCTGTCCGCTTTGAGGGAAGGTCATTCTCGGAGGTGCCGTGACGCACCGGTTCGATGGCAACGTGTGACAAATGGATGTTTGGGGGTCTCGCAGGCCTCCAATTACGCTTTGACGGCATAGTCGTGGGCGGGGGGGG
>NW_017804844.1:622808-627666 GCF_001891065.2 Hippocampus comes
GGGGGGGAGATGGGGCACGTCCTGCCAGCGGACGCTCACTGTCTAATGAAGCCCCGCTCAACCCTACGGGAGCCCCCAGAAGCTCCCAACATGTTTCCTGTTTAGGCTTCCCGCCGGCTTTGTCTGGAGTTGTGAAACGTTTGGAGCAACAACTCCTCATGAGTGTTAATGAAGTCAAGTCGCAAGCAATCCCGTTTTATGGGGGGCGGGGAACGAGGTGGGTGTGGCTGTCGGGTTGGCGGTGCGAGGCAGTGTGAAATCTTCCAGCTTTTCTGGGAGGAAAACGAAAACTCACGACGGCTGTTAATGTCAAGCGGCGAGCTCTCAGTTTGATGGTAAAACAAGGCAAGGCGGGGCCGGGGGGTGGGATGTGTCTGGGGGGGGGCCCGCGGCAGAGTGACAAAAGATCAGAGCAAGTGGAAGACGCCACCGATGATCAGGAAGACGTTCCCGTCGCAAAAGAAACCCAATTTTCTTCCTGTCTGACATCGTCGGGAAGCCTTCCTGTTGGCTTTCGGGAAGTCGATTCATGTCATGTGGTCAGCTTCGAGTTTTCGAGAGAGTCCCGTAGGGCGAGTCTGGGGATGGGAGGCGGCGGTATCGGGTTGGACGGCGTTGTGGGGCGGTGATTGGATTACAGATCAGAGTCTAGTGGATTTAAAACCAGAGGAAGACTCAATTGATGATGCCACGAAGTCCCGGAAGGACATTCCCGTTTTAAGAGGCAGTCAGTCCAGTGGACGCCGTGCCATTTTGCCCTCTCCGCCGTCTCACTCGAGCAGTGTGAAAGCTGCCTTTTTTTTTTTTTTTTTTTTTTTGGTGAAGAACTTGCAAATGTTGATGTCAAGTGGCAAGTTTCCAGTTTTCTGGAGAAACAAAGGCGGGCAGCTGAGGGGCGGGGCTGTGGCTGGGGGAGGACAATATGGTGGTTGGATGGCAGTGTGGAGCAGAGACTGAACCACAGATCAGATCAAGTCTGTCGGTTTAAAAAAAATTAAAAAAGCAACTGGACGACTCAACCGAGGATGCCAGAAAGGCCCCGGAAGTGGGGCAGGTCCTGCCAGCGTCGCCTTGGCGGGGCTGTGAAGCCCCCCCCCCCCAAGTGTCAGGAGCTCAAAACTAGTTTGATCTAATGAAGGCAAACTCGAGTTCTTGTTTGCCAGAGGATAATCCCACTGTGTGCTTGGGCAATGCCGCCGCCGGACTTTCTTTGAAATGGAAAAATGGCATTAAACATTCCATTTGTATTAATTATAATGATAATCTAATTAGCATCGCCGCTCCGAGGGTTACAGACATATTCTATATCTCTAAAAAGAGAGAAAGAAACGGAGAGAGAAGCCTCAATGAGCGGGTTGACCTCTTGCTTTGCATCCACCATATTGGATGTGGCAGATCTGCCCCGTCAACGACTGACTTTAATTCTTATTGTAAATGTTCACCCCTTATATGTTTTGAATATCGGCGACACAACCGTTGAGAAGTTAGTGCTCACGGACACAAAGTCAGCAAAGTCTACTGGCAAAATAAAGTTTGGTTGCTCTATACAATCGAAAGTCGGGTTTAGTCGCCCTCCTGATGCGTTCAAGGCACCCGATCCGGAATGTTCGAGGCGGTCATGATGTCACCCCGCGACAAGCGACATCTGACGCTCCAACGAGACTTCGCTCACTCCAACGCTAATTTGATTCGCCGAAGCTTTAATTCAATCCGGCGGCCTGGGAGCCTCTAAGTGGCTTTTAAGAGAGTCTGACGTGGGGGCTGGAGGGCCTCGTTGGGGGAGCAAGTGGGATTAGGTGACGCACCAGAGGTCAAAGGATGGGCGGGTGGTGCCATAATAATCATAAAAATAATCATTGTTATTTATAACAATACAATTTTAACCTCAGTACATTACAATATCACCTCCATTTCATTCAGCCTTCCTGAAGGTGCAGTGGACCGATCAGAGCGGTGGATTCAAACCACGCCAAGACTCGACGGATGACATCACACAGGCCCCGGAAAGATGTTACGATTTTATTTTGGCGTGAAACCTTCTTGCCTGTGTTTAAGAAGAACTCCCAAGCCGACGTTAATGTCCAATGACGGCCACCGTATTGGCATGTGGCTGGAGGTGCGCGTTTACTTCCTCCTCACCGCCCCCACCCCAACATGCTGCCTCTCGAGGCTTCGGGGGGGAATCGTGTGTGTTTTCAACGGGGAGACAAAGCGGGAGGGGGTTGGGAGCGGCGGTGGATAGCAAGCATGCGGCTGTTTTTATTTATGGAAACAGCGAGGAGGACAAGCCACTCAATTTGTCCGCCGAGCCTGCCCGAGAAGAATTGTCGGAGGATGCGCGGACAATCGTAAATCAGCGGACGGGACGAGGCGCGTGGACGTAAACAAGGCGTCGGGGGGGCAGCGGAGGTTCATCGAAAAAGCTCCTGCCATCGAAAACTTGTCGGAGGTCAGGCTTCGGAAGTTGGCGGTGAAGGTCGTCGGGCGCTTGGCGTTGCCTCTGTGACATCTTGCCTGGCTTTCCTTTCTCATCTTGTGCTGAATCGGGCCAATAGGTCTGCGCCAACCGCGACCCTCCAGCTCCTGACCCTAATTCCTCCCGAGAACTGGAAGCTTGGCACTTGACCTTGACGGTTGTTGCGAGTTGTTCCGCAAAACAACGAGGGGAGGTTTCACGCAACCAGAGCGAGTCAGTGGTGGCAGTGGGGGGTACCATTTAAAGACGGGAACGTCTCCCCCTTTGGCAGCATCTTCTTTTTCCTGTTTATAATCTGACATGCAAGCTCATCCAACATCAAGTGTAAAACTCCAGCCTCACCCTCTCAGCCCCCCGCCCCCCCACCCCCCACCCGCCTTTGCTTGCTTCTCCGAAAACTGAAAACTTGGCACTTGTCATAACAGCCGTTGTAGGTTCTTTACCGAAAACGTGGAGTTTCACACGACCAGACTGAGTCAGCGGGAGCGAGTGGAACGTCTTCCTGAGTATGGGAGTTTTTATCCCCCCCCACCCCCGCCCCCTCTCATTTTTATTCCACCAGACAGCGACTCCACACCACCATCCGACCCCGCCCTCCATCTCCCTGCACTTGTTTCGTCTTGGCTATTGGTAAACAGCGTTCGCAGTCACCAAGCCAAGTCTTTTATTTTGGTTCTTATTCGATAGTCTAGCGATGGGGGTGGTGGAGGGGGGGGGCGGCATATCCTAATGAAAGGGGAAGGAATGGGAGTGTTTGATTGGCGTCTGGAGGAAGGAGAGACGAGTCGAGCCTCTTCATAAGTGCGCCTTTGTTTTGTTTTTTTTCTCAACAAAAAGCCCCCTATCCCCCCCCCCTCCCCCCCATCTCAATGGCAGCTTTGGAAATGCAGATGCAAATGTGCCGCATGGACGCATTGCAAAGAGGAAGTGGGACTACAGCGCGGCCCAAACGACCTCCCCCCCCCTTTTTCCCCTCCCTCCCTCCTGCAGGAACGGGAACGTCATCAGAATTCCGTGGGGGGGGGGGGGCATCAAAACAAAAGCACCGCAATGCTTTTTAACGTCTACCTGGGAATCGTGTTTAAAATGTACCATTCCTCGCTTTAAATCGATTGCCTGCCAGCCCTCCCCCGCCCCCCCCACTCCTTTCTCCACAATAAACATGGTCACCTTTGCTGTAAAGAAGGCGAGCGTAAGTCTTTTAACGTCGCGGGGGGGGGCATTAATGCACTATTGATTGTTTATCTCGAATAACAGCGCGTCGAGGAAGCCCGGCGGAGGAAGGAGGGGAGCTGGGGGGCGGAACATGTGGGCGTTAGCTTTGCGATGGATAATTCCGTCTTTTCACTGCCGATTGTCAATCGGGGCCAAAAGGAACACCGGCTATCTCGCGACATTCCAGGTGTGAAATGGGAAAATAGAAACTGGGCCTCAATGTGGTGGCCACGCGATAAGGATAAAAAAAAAAAAAAAAATTCAATCTCTCATCCGGCCCGGAACGAGAACTTCGTCGGTGCTCGCCCGGATGGTCGCTTACAGCTTCCTTGAACTTTCATCAGGTCTTACTGGAGGTGTAGGACATACATCGTTTTTTTGAAGCACTCGTTTTTTTGAAGTCACACAATGCAAAACAAAAGTGCTTAAAAAAAAAAACTGCAATAAATGAAAGCTTGAAATGTCACTGCAACAATTTTAGACTTTTTTTTTCTTTAATCGGAGATGGAAGTCATCTTTTCTAGATTTACATTTTGAAGAGTTGCACTCGAAGAAATTATTTTGCTATCGAACGCTTTATGGCACGATTTATTGTCTTTTGAGATTTTGGAAATTTGAGGGATTCTCAGCTGGTTGAGCACAAAAGCATCCCAACTGGTGACATGATCATCCAAAACGAGAGTCGGACATTTTTCCAGTAAACTAAAAAAAAAAAAAAAAAAAAACACACACACTTTTTAACGTCTACCTGGGAATCGTGTTTAAAATGTACCATTCCTCGCTTTAAATCGATTGCCTGCCAGCCCTCCCCCGCCCCCCCCACTCCTTTCTCCACAATAAACATGGTCACCTTTGCTGTAAAGAAGGCGAGCGTAAGTCTTTTAACGTCGCGAGAGGAAGCAAGCGAAACGCGCTGACCTCAAACGTGACCAAGTGAAGGCAGTCAAATTGCAATATATCATTTTTCCAGTTGCTGAGCAAGATTAGCTGCTCAGAGTAAATTGCTTATGGCTCGACGGACATTCAAATAAACGAACGTTTCCTCTCATGCTTTACTTGTTATCATGCTAAAAACCTTACGCTAACTGGAGTGCTTCTCTCTCATTAGTGATTTAGCCTTCGAGAGCTAACTATGGCCATCGAGGACTACGAAGCGTCCCGTGGCTG
>NW_017804844.1:627736-629713 GCF_001891065.2 Hippocampus comes
AAAAAAAAAAAAAAAATTCAATCTCTCATCCGGCCCGGAACGAGAACTTCGTCGGTGCTCGCCCGGATGGTCGCTTACAGCTTCCTTGAACTTTCATCAGGTCTTACTGGAGGTGTAGGACATACATCGTTTTTTTGAAGCACTCGTTTTTTTGAAGTCACACAATGCAAAACAAAAGTGCTTAAAAAAAAAAACTGCAATAAATGAAAGCTTGAAATGTCACTGCAACAATTTTAGACTTTTTTTTTCTTTAATCGGAGATGGAAGTCATCTTTTCTAGATTTACATTTTGAAGAGTTGCACTCGAAGAAATTATTTTGCTATCGAACGCTTTATGGCACGATTTATTGTCTTTTGAGATTTTGGAAATTTGAGGGATTCTCAGCTGGTTGAGCACAAAAGCATCCCAACTGGTGACATGATCATCCAAAACGAGAGTCGGACATTTTTCCAGTAAACTAAAAAAAAAAAAAAAAAAAAAATCTCCAAAAAGTGTACAATAAATTTAAAAACAACTTCAATCTTTTCCTTTTCAAAAAAAGTACATCAATCATTCGTCATGCTTTGATGACATGATATGTGCCGGAAGTAACAAAGAGGCCGTTGTGATCGCCTCGACTCCGTCTGAATGGGCCATATTTCACTTCAAATTTGAGGGCAAATGTCGAGCGCGTTCCCACAGTCCACTTTGGTCTCATTAAATTCTGACGCCTAGCCCCCCTCACCCCCCGTATAGTCACTTCAAGCCTCCCCGAACTCTCCCCTGGCTTGTTGCTGCCTCATTGCAAACAATCAGCAATTCAGCATCCCGGAGAGAAGGCGAGCCAGACCATCGCAAGAAGCGAAGCGTGCGCCCGGTCGCGGCTCGGGAATCCGACGCTAGCGCCGATCAATCGGGCTTCTTTGTTCATTAGCGGTGCGCTCCCGTGGGGGTTGGCGAGGTGGCGATAAAAGCAAAACAGCCCATCACAGGCCTCATTTGGCCGAGCGGGCGGCGCCCCCGGGGGCCAACTAGCCGATGTAAATAAAGGTGAGTCACCGCCAAGGTCAAAGCGCATCTCAGCCGAAGAAGCTCAAACGGTCGAGGCCGCGGACACGCTAATGAGGTTCGAGTTTGCTGCTTTGAGTGTATTTTTCAACATGAATCATCTGGATTGAGTCAGCCCGTCGGCAGCAAAAACAAATAACAGCAACAGACTTTGTACATCACAATGATGAGGTCCTGAGCCTGAACAAATATTTGGCGCTTTAGAAGTAAGCTAGCACAACAACAAGCGATTGTCCGCATGGAATAACAACAAGCTAACGCCTCGTCAAAGTACATGCCATCACTGCTTTCCGGGAACAAAACATCTTCCCCTAAATTGTCATGACCAATTCAACTTGTCTCGGTGCATGTTCAAGCTTCACCAGCTAATTTAGCTTAACATAGCGCTAGCTAGCTAGAGCTAGCAAGAGCTGTCAACAAGTGTAAAGTGAGGTATTACTCTGGAAAATGTGAATGAAAAATCAATCAAGAATGAGCAAGCGTGACCACCATGGCTGGATTTTTTATTTATATTTATATATAAGTACTCACTCGCCTCCACTGCCGTTGGAGCAGGCTAAACAGCCGTGAGACTCGGCAAGAGAGCATGACACCAGACCCTGGATCTGAAACTAGCGCTTTTAAGTATCGTGTTAATATACGGCAACTTAGGTGTGATGTGTCGATGCGTGCTGGGCACTTTTTTTACAAAAAAATAATAATAATAATAATAATTAAAATAAATTGTCATGGGGGCAATGTGGGTGTGTCTCGCCCCAAAGCTAGCTAGCATAGGATTAAGCTAAAAAAATAAATAAATAAAAAATGTTGGCAGGATGAATACCGAATGAAAACATGTGACAGGAGTTCCCTGCAGAGGGTTAACGAGAAAAAGCACAAGTCTGCTTATTGGTTGTGCACATGCATTGGAGGCTGGCTGGGGGCAAAAC
>NW_017804844.1:630099-633931 GCF_001891065.2 Hippocampus comes
CCGGCCAGGACTCGGGAATCCGACGCTAGCGCCGATCAATCGGGCTTCTTTGTTCATTAGCGGTGCGCTCCCGTGGGGGTTGGCGAGGTGGCGATAAAAGCAAAACAGCCCATCACAGGCCTCATTTGGCCGAGCGGGCGGCGCCCCCGGGGGCCAACTAGCCGATGTAAATAAAGGTGAGTCACCGCCAAGGTCAAAGCGCATCTCAGCCGAAGAAGCTCAAACGGTCGAGGCCGCGGACACGCTAATGAGGTTCGAGTTTGCTGCTTTGAGTGTATTTTTCAACATGAATCATCTGGATTGAGTCAGCCCGTCGGCAGCAAAAACAAATAACAGCAACAGACTTTGTACATCACAATGATGAGGTCCTGAGCCTGAACAAATATTTGGCGCTTTAGAAGTAAGCTAGCACAACAACAAGCGATTGTCCGCATGGAATAACAACAAGCTAACGCCTCGTCAAAGTACATGCCATCACTGCTTTCCGGGAACAAAACATCTTCCCCTAAATTGTCATGACCAATTCAACTTGTCTCGGTGCATGTTCAAGCTTCACCAGCTAATTTAGCTTAACATAGCGCTAGCTAGCTAGAGCTAGCAAGAGCTGTCAACAAGTGTAAAGTGAGGTATTACTCTGGAAAATGTGAATGAAAAATCAATCAAGAATGAGCAAGCGTGACCACCATGGCTGGATTTTTTATTTATATTTATATATAAGTACTCACTCGCCTCCACTGCCGTTGGAGCAGGCTAAACAGCCGTGAGACTCGGCAAGAGAGCATGACACCAGACCCTGGATCTGAAACTAGCGCTTTTAAGTATCGTGTTAATATACGGCAACTTAGGTGTGATGTGTCGATGCGTGCTGGGCACTTTTTTTACAAAAAAATAATAATAATAATAATAATTAAAATAAATTGTCATGGGGGCAATGTGGGTGTGTCTCGCCCCAAAGCTAGCTAGCATAGGATTAAGCTAAAAAAATAAATAAATAAAAAATGTTGGCAGGATGAATACCGAATGAAAACATGTGACAGGAGTTCCCTGCAGAGGGTTAACGAGAAAAAGCACAAGTCTGCTTATTGGTTGTGCACATGCATTGGAGGCTGGCTGGTGACAAACGACTTCCCCAACACCTGCTCGCCTCGGCGCCGGTACGCAGTTTGGGAGAAATTTGCTCCAATTTAAGAGGCGTAAAAAGGCGGCGTGTGAAGTCGTTAATAACGCAAAAAAACGGGCGCTCCCCACTGTCGGCGTGTTGTTTTATGGAGGCGGCGGCGTAAAGGTCGTTACTCTCTGTCAAGTGGGGGGCGGGCACGGGGGGGGACTATTTTCTGCACGCGCGCGTTTTACTGCGGCCGTATTTTAGCCGGGGCTTTGTTTTAGCGCGATGTATTATTTAGTGTTATGTGCCAATTGTGTTTTCTTGCCATTGACCCTCTGCTACAGTTACCGTGCGGCCCCATGAATACGTCGCCTGGCCTCCATTTTCCTCCCTTCCCCTGTGCTCCCCCTCCCTGGTAACCGTGGCGACCAACGGCGGGAACACAAGTCCACTTTGTGTGGGGTCAAAGTAACCCCCGAGATGTCTGCTTCTTCCCGAGTGCCCCATGATGTCATATTGTCATAAATGGCAACCGAAGAGTCACAGTCGCTGACTTTTAAAGCCAAGCGTAGATCACAAAAAAATGGACGTTTTTTGCATTTGGTCGTCTCACCTATCGATTTGCGTCGAGCGAGCGCCCAGCAGGACTGGCCGATGACCACACAGACCGCAGCAGGGGAAGCAGGAAACCAGAAGACCACCCCCCCGGACACTCTTTTTCCCCCCCATCGCCCCCCCGACCCCCAACACCTCCCGCCTTTGTCAGCCCTTCATGTGCACGCTGGTGGCAAACTCCAGAAGATAAAGGAGCCCAAGCGCGCCTTTGATGTAAACAGACGGCTTCTATTCATTCGGCCGCGACGTCGTCTCTCCGAGAACTCCACATGAAAGAAAGTTTTCCGAGCTGCCGATTGGCTCACAAATGTTGTTTTTGTCCCAAATTTCAGCCAATCGCAGTCCTTCAATGAAGTTGACCCAAACGTGCACAACACGGGAAGGCCAAGATTCGAACGCAGAACTCTGGGCTGTGGGGCAGACGTGCTCAGCACCAGTCCACCGTGTTCTCACGTCAATTCGATTTTAAAGGGCATTGTACGATTGCGTTTTTTTTTTGTTGTTGTTGTTTTTTTAACATTTGGAAAATCTGCACCGATCCAGCAATTGTAATCGCTTGGCTTGGTGATGAAAATGACAAAACAAGCGCCAACCTTGCACGGCGTCCAGACACAAAATGAAAGGGCGAGTCGGGCGGGGCCCTCTGCGGCTTGCCGAAGTGGGCCACTCCGCCGCGTCGGACTGACGGATGCGAGGGGGAGAAAGGAAAGGAGGGAAAATTGGGGGCTCTGGAGGACTTGGCCCAGATTGTGTGATTTATTCCACTCATTTGCTATGCGGCGGCGAGAAGAGAGCGCGAGAGGGGAGCGAGTTGGCGGCGGCAAACGCATTTACACGAGTGGCTGACACTCACTCACTCACGGGTATGTGGCAGGATGATCAGAATGTGTAAATAGCGTTGATGCAGGGTGTGCATGTTTAGACAAAATACATTTTTTATTTGTTTTTATTTTTTTTAGCTGGTTGGCTTGGCTTTTGGTTGACCTACAAAAGGCGTTGTGGTCATTCGAAATGAGGCGATTTCACCAAACAATGATCGGGCGCCTTTGATTGATCGTCCTGTCCGCACATGCTCGCAGCGTCTTGCATTTCGATGACTCTTGCTCTCATTTGTTCATCAATTTGGAGCCCGATTTGTCTCGTTGGACTTTTGCGGTCATCAACGTTTGTTGGACACGCGGCGGGAACACAATCAGCGTCCTCACCTCAATATGTCACACAAGATGCGGAGCTGGTGTTATTTTTGGCTTTTGTTTTTTAGGTTTTTTTGGGCGACAAAGCGTCGGGGAGTCTAGACGGCGGTACAATCGATCAATACGTATTGATGAAGTTCCCGAGGGACTTATTTCCGTTTGCATCGGAAGAGGAGCGCAGATGAGTTTTGTTGTGATAAATGAGGACCTCCATTGTACCAACGGCATTTACAAAAAAAAAAAAAAAAAAAAGATGCAAACCAACCTGCGCATATTAGTGCCCTTTAGGGACCTTCGCTGCAGCTTTGGAACAATTTATTTCCCCCCCCTACCAAATCTTCCACCGCCATGGAAATAATAATAGCCTTTCTGTCATGAATAAATGCATAATTAATTCTTAATGTTTCAAAGAAAACACCACGGGTGGCTGTTTTGGCACCTTTTGACCTCGCCATGGCCTCTGTATGGATGATCATTCCTCTGCTATTTTGCTCTCTTGCCCTTCAAACACCAAAAGGTGCACGTTGCTGTTTGAAACCATGTTGGGGGTGTCGCCATGATGCCATTGGAAATACACGTGGCTGCCATGTGCAGTTTCACACTTTTGAGATTCAAACTGACCGAAAACAAACGCTGGGGTATGTAGCCGATGGCGTGGCGGGACACTCACCTGACTTGTGTGCGGGCAGCGTGGAATCGGGTCGCGCTCAGTGGCGGCGTAGATGGAGACCAGTTCAGGGTGCAGTCCGACGTTCGTTCGCCTGAAGTCAGCTGGGATTGGCTCCAGCGCTCCCCGGGGACCCTGCACAGGATGAGCGGGGTCAGAAAATGGGTCATGCAGCACAAAAGAATCACTTTGTGTGTGTGTGTGTGTGTGAGAGACAGAAAAATCAACAAACTTCATTGTGAAAATTACATT
>NW_017804844.1:634018-661548 GCF_001891065.2 Hippocampus comes
ACTTTTAATTGCACCCCCGGGGGCTGCGGCGAGGTTGCCGCGGCGAGGTTGCCGCGGCTCGCCGGGCGCCATAGGGTGCTTCGCCGTGTCGCTCACGTCGCTCGTTAGAGGAGAAATACAAATTCAGAGGGAGGCCGGCGTGCGTTTGGTGAGGTGGTGAGGTGGGGGGGGGGGGGCTCCAATGTAAAATGCCACCCGGCCCGTGAAAGGCCGTTAATGGCGCGCATCCAGGGCGTATTGATGAACGCGTTTGTCTCCATGGTGGCGGTGACCGCATTCTCCAAAAAACCGATAGCTAGCTTTAATGGCTAATTGTTGTGATTGTAAATGTTCCGGCGGGCGCGGCGGCGAGCGTCCAATCATCGGGGGTGCACGCTGGGAAAATTGGCAGCAGACGCATTAATCTTGCTTACGAGCTAGCGTGAGCACTCCGGTCTTATTGCTCTGCAGCCTGCGACACGCAATTTAAAGCAATTTGCTTTTTTCATTTTCATTTCTTTTTTTTTTTTTATGCAATTAGGCGGCACATGATATGAGGCCGCGGCGAAACAAAGAGGCCGCCAGTGTTTCTTCCAGGGCCGAGAAAATAAAGGGCGCCCCGGTGTAAAGAGCGGCCCTTTCAATGAGAGAATATGATTACGGTGTCATGTCGTATTACACACCTTCAATGTGACGGCCGTGCTCCTCCAGGAAGCGGACGCGTCATCGCGAGACCCGCGTCGCCTTTTCCGAAATAGCGGCAGACGTCAGAGGAAGACACCGACGCTTCACTTTGGCTCTCCCAGGAGGCCGTAAATCACTTTGAAATCAACAATAATAATGATCACTATTCATTTAAAGGCCACTTTATGATCCAGCCGAGGCTCATTCTTCGTAACGCTATTAAGTGGGGATAAAAGCCAAAGAGGGGAAGCGGCGCATTGAAAAAAAAATGGCTAATTTACAGAGCTTTTAAGCGCACACAACACATTTGTTGCTTTTAAGTGGAGCGTTTTTCTGCAACGCTTTGACTTGGTCCTCGGTTGCCATGGCGACGCCGGCTCCGATTGATCGCTTGACACAGTCAATCTGTTCACGGACCGACGGCCACGCGGTCAAACATGGAGCAGGACTCCAAGAAACTGGGAGAAAGGCCGCAAATATTCCATGCGGACAATCGGCCTGATTCTTAACTGGATGCTTCCGACTGAGTGGGGGAAAAACTTTGGGAAGCTCCAGCACAGCAGGTCCACGTCCCGATACTTTTGTCCACCTCCATACATTCTTATTTTTCACTTCCTCCCTCCTTCTACTTTGGTCCCAACTGCTTATTGTCGTTTTGGTTCCTGTACGCGTCCCAATATTTTTGTCCACATTTCACTTTTTCATTCTGGACTCGGGAGTACTTTCTGTGTCTTGAAAAAAAAAATTTGTTTTGTCCAAACTTCACATTTTTTCGCTGCCACAATGTGTCCCAACATTTTTTTTTTTGGTCCAAACTCATTTTTATTCACATTGCAGCTGTCCCAATACTTTTGACCAGCAGGTGTTTCGACAATCACGTTCCTCCTTTTTCACGCAAGCGTTCGAAACTTTTACTTTTTGATTCCCGTACACGCCCCAACACTCACAAACCCCAATTTTTATTAATTTAATTTTTTTTCATTTCGAGTGAGTATCCCCGACACTTTTCTTTCCGAATACCTGTCGCAATATTTTGTCCAAACGACACGTTGATAAATAAAAAGCGTCAACTGCAATGTTACGAGCGAAACGTTCCTTCCATTTGGCTTCCGTCGCGCGGCACAAACGCGGCACGGCAGGCATTTTGTCATCGCCGCCGGGCGACACGCGGCTCCCGATAGCATTCCGAACCGGCAGTAACATTTTTATTTTTTGTGTGTGTTATTTGACGTGGGATAATAAAGCTTGAACCGACTTCTTCCCGGGCCCGGTGCCTTGCCAGGAGAGTTATGGGGGGAGGGCAAGGAGCGACGCAATATGACCTGCGGGCTTTGACAAATGTGGTCAAGGGGCGAGTGTTCCTCTGGGGCGCGGCGCCGCTCACGACGGCGCAAGGCATTAGCTTTTCCGCAGTGACATTATGAAGAAATCCATGGAAAAGGCCGACGCGCCGCTGCTCGGGGACGGCGAGCAGAAAGCTTCGTGAGCCTCCCCCCCATCCCCAGGGACCCGCTGGTATTTTCCACTGAGTCGAGGCCTACAGCTAATCGATAGCTCGCCCGTCCCATATGCTCCGAGCTGCCGTCAATTAAGGCAATTCATAAAGTCGAGTGCGCGGGAGGGAAACCGCGCCGTCGCATTTAGAGGATTTGGATGGCGAGTAGAGCGGCGAGGGACGTGCAATGAATTGCTTTTATTCCTGTCGACATCCCAAGAGTAATTTCGCCAGGCATTTTTTTTTTCCTGTCGGCGTCCCGATGCTTTTAGCCCAAACGTGACATTTTCTTGGCTTTTCACCCAGATACTTCCGACCACACTGCGCATTTCCCCCTTCATCTAAGTAAGTGTCCCAATACTTTTGCCCCCACTCCGATTTTCTTCAAATTTTGCTTCATTCTTGACCTTTCACTTCCATTTCATGTCCCAATACTTTTTATCCACCACCTTATTTCTTCCGCCTCCCGTTTATTTGTGTCATGATAACCAAATTCCGCATTTTCGTCACTTTTTTTGTTTCCGCGCTGTCAATGAAATAAATTCATCAGGTCAAAACCCGATCGAGTGTGGGAGGGAAGCCGCGTGGTCGTTTTGAGGATTTGGATAGCAAAAGGGGGGGAGCGGCAGTGGTGGTCACAGTCCGTCCCTCCACGGGCATTATTAAACCACCGGCTCACTTCCACCTGCTTCCATCAGCACCTCCGTCAGTGACCCCCCAAGCTCCTCTCCTCTCTTTTTTTTTTTTTAAATTCCCGCAGCGGCTGCTGATCCCGGCAGAGGACACATGCAAAGTGAGTGGCTTTCAGAGCCAAGCAGAGCCGTCATGCATATCAGCTTTGGCCCGTGCAAGCAAAGCAGGCGGCTTGGGGGCCGGGGAGAAAAAGGAAGAGGTGGGGGGGGGGATGCTGTAAAGTGCAACGCAGGGAGAAAAAAAAAAAAAAAAGAGAGAGCCTTCAATTTGCCTCATAAGGAGAAATGAGGGCACGGTGGCCTGGCAGAGACGGCAATGGATGGACCCGTGTCCTCCATCGGGACTGCTGACGCTGCTCTGTTAGGCCGTCCCTTTTAACGCTGAGAAACTCATCTTGCCGTCACAAATTTCTTTTGACGCTCATGTTGGGAGTCCGTCGACGAACGCGGCGATTGAGGGATTTGGGGGTGACCGGAGCTGTCGGCGTCGAGACAGTTCCAAAGCTTTTTGCACTTGGACCAAGTCTTGAAGGATCCGGCAGATTGGGGTGAGGCTCGGATTGGGTTAAACCCGACTACTCAGGATGGAACAGAGAACTTTAGGATGTTAGATTTGACTTTAGGATGCTAAAAAATTTTACTTTAGGATGTTAAAAAAAATAAAAGTCAACTTTTCGGGAAATATCTGCCAACACAAGGCCAAACTCAGCAACTTTGAGTTATTATTTTCGGTTCAAGTCAGTAATTAGTCAGCTTGCTCGCTTTGTGGCACCTGTCAGTACCCTGGCATCTATTGTTTAGAAACATTCTAAAAAGCTTTGTTCTCTTTGTTCAAACGCCCACACGTAATGAATTTCAACCAAGGAAACATTCGCGCTGCGAGTGACATCATCAGGACCAGCCCCGCCTCCACCCGTCCCCCACCTCTCCTCGTCCCGCACTTCTCGCTCCATTTCCCGCCTTCCCCTTCTGACTCTTCGGCTGCGCTTCACCGTGCAGGTCAGGCTACTTAATTCATGTGCGGAGACGCCGTTCCCTCATTTCCCCACACCGCGGCAGGCTGCCCCCTTGCGGACCCGCTGATAACCCTCTTTCAAAATGGGAGCGAGAACGGAATAACGGGGACCGAAAATTGTGTCCGCAACGGACTTCTTTCTTTTCCTCGCATCATACGCCGCTTCCTTTGGCCTTGGGAGGCCGCCCGTCGCCTTTCGCAAATAGGCATTTACTGTAAGGCGCTATCTTCCGAGTAAATGAAGTGAGGTTGCCACCGCCGTGGTCATTCTGCCGCGCGTGATAACGACGCGCGATGCTTTCAGCAGATACAGACCGACGCCCTCCTTCCGCCCCCCTCGAAAGGCGCCCTCCCCCGCTCCATTACCTGATGATTCTCATTCTCCGACTCGATGCAGATAAAAGTGCAGTCGCATCCGCGTACAACCACGTGCAACTTTTCCAATCTGGTGTTATCAGCAGAGGCCTGCCCATCAAACGGCGAACACATGAAGGCGCAACGGCGCCCAGCAGGAAGTGCCCATCAAAAGGCCCACAAGAAGTTGGAATGCTTTTATCAAGCATAAGTTTCCGCAAAATTCAAGTTCAAGTTGTCTTTGTTGGCGCGCTTTCCACAAAAAGCGCCACATCAAAACAGAAGTTTTCACCAAGATCACAGGCGAGCCGTACATTAGCACTCGTGTCTGCTTCCAGAAAGCTGACCTACAAATGTCTGGTAAGCGGTATAAAATACTTGCACAATTATGGCCCAAAAAAATAATAATTACCCCTAATTATTGTCATCAATACTGTAATCAAGACCGTTAGTCATCATGTCGTATTTTTATTGCATGAAAAGAAAAACTGGAAAAAAAAAAAACGACGTCGGCTTTGTTGGCTGATAAAAGGTTGAGAAAATGGTTGATTAGATAGAGAGCATAGACTGGATTTAAAATGGAAATAATTGCGCATCATCAGATGGATTTTTGCAATGTATTGCAGCCGGAATTTTTGTCACTCGTGAATTTCGAGTGGCAGCAAATCTGAAGAGGGGAAAAAAAAAACAACAACAGTCACCGATGCACTTTCACCCGTTAAGTCAGGGGTCCCCAACCTTTTTCGCCCCACGGACCGGTTTATGTCCGACAATATTTTCAGGGACCGGCATTTAAGGTGTGGCGGAAATAATACAACAAAATAATATGGTATGAGCTGCATGAAAACTGTGGCGTTTTCGAAATATAATAATAAACACAAGGAGCGTCTAATCTGGCCACAACACTCCGATCGCTATGGCAGTGTTTAATGCCTTCAAAATACGATACAACGCAAATTCAAAGTGCATGAAAATGACGACTCACCACGGCACCGAGCTTGATTTTCTGCAACCAGACGGTCCCATCTCGGGGTAATAGGAGACAATGACACTTCAAGTGTGTGGTTTATGTCCAGTCTACTTCGTAATTTTGTTTTCGTCGCCGTTGCTGCAGAAACCCCCCGCCTCACACAGGTAGGATGTCGGAAATAGCAAAAGTGCTATTGTTTTGAGGTAATCGGTCACGTGATGGAGAAACGTGGCTTGACGTGAGTCAAGCGTGACACAGACGGATGTAACGGAGAATCCGGTAGTTTTTCAAAATAAAACATCTTTCGTATTCCGAAATAAATAAAACGGAATTAAGGCAAGTTCTTTCTGTGCGGCCCGGTACCAAATGCCCGGCGGACCGGTACCGGTCCGCGGACCGGCGGTTGGGGACCCCTGCGTTAAGTGAATGGGACAAGGAGCCAAAAGCATGAATAAAAAAAATGAAAACACAAAGGGAGTTGAGAAGAAGCTTGTATGGAACCCTATGATGGCTTACTTGCACCAATTTATTGATTGTGTGACTGATTGACCTCAACATCATCTTTATTCGATTGGTTTGTTCTGAAAATCCTCTTCCTGATTCCAGGTTGCGTCTGAGGGCTCACTTTCTGCTTACGGATCCAGTATGACGACCGTTACATCACTTTGACCCGAAGACCACTAAAAACAAAACGCCGAAGGAGGGAGGAGGAGGGGCAAGGGGCTGAGGAGCCAAAGCCCGGTCGCCATGGAGACGCTGTGCGTGTTGATGGCGCTGTGGGTCGCCGCCCAGGTGGGCACGGCCCCCGCCACGGGGCTGAGGCCGGCGCGAAAGACTTTGGCGGGACACAAGATGCCGACAGGCTTGACGGGGCAGGACGCCAACGGGGTGCCGCTCAGGCGCTCCAAGCGAGGATGGATGTGGAACCAGTTCTTCCTGCTGGAGGAATACACCGGCAACGACATGCAGTATGTTGGGAAGGTAAAACGCCGGCTTTCAAATTTAACGATGACTCTTTTCAGGGGAATCCAAGGCAGAAAAATTCTCATTTTGTCTTCGATCGCCCTCTACTGTTGACTGAAATAGGCATCAGAGTGCCTTCGGGCTCGCATTGCAAATGGTTGGCCTGTTTTCTGGCTTTTTGGTCACATGACATTTAAAAAGAGGCAAAGACGGTAAAAATGTCCAAATGATGGTGGTTGTTTTTGGCAGCAGCGCATCCCAAGAGAATCGTTTCCCAATCCACGTGAGGGTGACGACGCCATGCCGGCAAGGTCGGGCCGACGGAAGAAAAGCGCTTTTGTGCGTGCCTCTGAATGGACTCGATCACTTTGCATTCCGCCGGCATGGAAAGACTCAGGATAGACTCCTTCCAGCAAATGAGATGAAGCCACGTACATGTATCTCCTCCCCGAGGCGGCCGGCGAGCGAGCCGTGACTTTGAGTGAGCCTCTAAAAGGATTAAATCGCCGACAACACAACACGTCCGAAAGAAGACAGCAAGAAAACAAAGCGTGACTCAAAAGCGGCGTATCGCTCGGCGTGCGTCCTCGCTAATAGACAAAGATCGAGAACTGTGTATATTGTGCACGTACGCACACTCAGTGTAAGTTAAAAAAATATAGATAGATAGATAGATAGATACACACACGTACATATAAACACATACATAATGTAATTGGTTTGAGATACGGTTTCAAACTTGGTCTAGGGTATCAAAATTTAGTTTTAAATTAGAATTGGGGCTTCAAAGTCGGGTTTCAAATTACAGTTAGGTTTTTAAAGTCGACTTTTAAACTAGGAATCGGGTTTCGAGGGTTTCCGAACCGAACCGGAAGCTTGAAGCATCGTGGGTGTAGTTACTCTAGCCACCGCTAGGGTGACCGAAAGTGACGTTTTCGTAAACGACCAGCAAGCTACACCAAAGAGATACTGTACAATTTCCATACGCTACACAACGCATTCCATTCAATGGCGAGCAATGTTTTGGAAGTCGAGGAAGATATTTTTTTAATTTTTACACACAAGGGCCAACAGAAACGGGCGTTGTCAAACCCGACATGTTTGAGCCGATCGGGACATCGCAGCCGGAAGTGAAAATAAAAGTGATGGACTGTGACAACGCCACATACGTTTGCTCTCGCAACCTCAACTCAGTAGCACAACAACAGCTTTCGAGAAGTGAACAGTCAGCCGCGCTGGGCGTGTGGGATTCATAACAATTTGTTGGCCGGATATGAAATGTTCCAACACGGGGACAATCTGGAGCTGCATTTTCCCATGCTTGAAAATTGTAGATGTATATCATATGCACAGTAAAAACAACGATAGCACTAAACATTGAATGGTGGGGGGTTTTGTAGCCTACAAACACACCGTACAAAAAGGCATCGCCGTGTCGGGCAGAATAAGTACATATTACACTAACTGAATATATTTCTTTCAACGGTTCAATTCAAATGACCATTTTTAGGTGGCGTTACAGGTGCGTGTAAATAACTGCTCACCTCTCGCCAGCGCTGCTTCACGAATGCAGCGCGACGTCCGGGGTTCTTCCTGCTGCTGAAGTTGCTTTGCCGAAGGGAAACGTCGGCACAGAAGCTAGTTTCAGCCCGGGTCGAGCTCCACTCGTGAATACGATACTCTCCAGTTCGAAACGGTCACCGCGGAGCTTGAGTACTCGCTTGGCGACGACAGTTGTCCACGATTTTCTTCCGTGCCGCTTCATTTCCGAGCATGGAATTTTACTTTTTATCCTTTGGAAAGCTGAAGAAACTTTTACTACTCCCTTCGCCGTGATTTGAAACAACTGTCACACAATGAATAAACCACTGTCAAAGTGATGAAGCACGACGAGGGACGTAACTCAAAACAACAACACCTGCAACGGGAAACGCTAAATTGTTTGACGTCGGTGACGTCACAGCTCCGGAAATACCCGAACACGAGAGGGCGCAAGATTGAAACCGCAGACGACACATTCCGAATTGTTTTGAGTGATTAAATTGCTCCGTACCCACAAGCTAATCATTTATGGTCCAAAAAACGACTTTAAAACCCTACAATCATCATTTTAAAACTGCTTTTAAACCCAAACCTGAGTTTAAAACCCTTCTTTAAAACCCTAGTCCTAGTTTAAAACCCAACTTTGCACCTCGAACTGAAACCCAGACTCAAGCGAAACTCAAGCAAGTCGAATCTTGCAGCGATTCGTTTGGGGGTCCGTGGGATTTGTGTGCGTGGGAGCGGTGGGGGGTAATCATACCACGTCACCCGACGGCGTTGCGTTGCCGCCTGCAGGCTCTCATTAGCAGGCCAGCCACACGCCGGCCTCGCAGGGCCTCGCCTTCCTGTCACCGGGGGAAGAGAATGTTTGTTTCTTGCATTACGGGGCCACTCCACCAAAGGGCACGCGTGTGCTTGCGTGCGTGCGTGCTTGCGTGTGTGTGCAGTGCACACGCTTAATGGCCTGTGGTGGAATGCCAGTGTTTGTGCTGCACTATCATATCTCATCAAGTATTTACAGCCCCTGATAGGCCCCCACTGCTCACGGGCCGACTGGGCAGACCTTGCCATGTTTGTCTGCATTAGCAAACGGGCGGGTGGGATCGGGGGAGAGGAAGGGGGTGCAGCATTGCCAACTCATTTTCAGGGCATGTTGCTGGCTAGCAGGTCTATTTGTTGCTAAAAGTTGCCAAATAAAGTGGCAATTACGTGATGACCCGCCGTCAAATATTTCACCCCAAGTCGCACCTGAGAAAATATCGAAATTTCCAAGTGCCATCATAACATTCAAATTAATCATTGAAAAAAAACTACTACCTCAAGAAGTGTTTGCAAGTAAGTTAAATATAACTAAACTGTACTTAAATGCACTGCGACTTAAAAGTCACCGAAAAATGCTCGCCATTTTTTTTTGTCGCTGGATATATCGTTAGCCGAATAACATAATCGCTCTTAAGTAAGATTTTGAGGGATACTGACCCAAAATAATTTTTTTTAGCAAACATTTTAAAATTAATCTAGTGACAGTGCGAACGCAGATAAAGTCAGATTGCGAGCTCCGCGTGACTCAGCGGCTGCAGCAATGACGGCAATGTCTTGTGACGGCCCAAAGCAAGTGTGTGTGCGCAAGCGTGCGCAGGCAGGCATACGTGTGTGTGCGTGCGTGTGTGTTTAGCGGGGTGGCGGAGGACCAGCTGCTCGTCTTGGCACGGAACAAACAATATGGTACAGCCCCACTCTACCTGCTCCATGGCAACACCCCCCCCACCCCCCACCACCATCTTCTTTTTTAGCCTCATATAGACAGATAGCTAATAAAAAAACATCATCTTCATCATTGCATAATAAGAGTGTGTGCTAGGAGGAGGGGGGTGAAGTGGGAGGGGTGAGTCCACTGGAGGGGTACACAGGGGGGCGCTCGCTTTTAATAACGCTCAACTCCTTTGTAGCACAAGGAGGCACTAAGATGAGGATTCATGACCCCACCCCCTGCCCTCTCATGAAATTAATATCATAATGAACATAATAATGTGCGCTTGTTTTCTGTGATCTTGAACCTGCCGCGATCAAACTACACATTACGTGACACCAGCAAGCCAGCCGGCCAGCCAGGCCAAAGCTTTGGGAAATTATGATTTTTTTTTTTTTTCATTCTGGGCTGCAACCGTCGTCCTGTTCAATTTCCTCCGGTAACATTTTTCTCGGAAATATACGTGTGTAGAAATTTGGGGCACATTGACATTGTTTCCTGTGGTTTAAAAAAAAAAAAAAAACATACATATCAATGAACCATGGAAGATGCTCACATTAGCACCATTTCGAAAGGAGGGATATAGAGCACCAAAAACAAAACAAACAAACAAAAAAAAGGAACTCCATTGCACCTTCAAGGGTGCACTGTTGCTTGACTTTCCACATGACCACACGTTGCTCACCCGATTTGTGAGTGAGGCGACCATCTGGCCACTTGAAGGCCGCCAGTTCTCCACAGGCCAGGACATGAGGCCTGCGAGGCTAACTGGCTAATTGCCCTGAGTGCCCCCCCCCCCGAGCCCCCATCCCCACCTGCACGCCAGCCCTTGCCCCTTTCTCATGCTATCTTCATGGCCGGGCACGACTCGAGTGGCGCCCGCATCGATCGGGTGCTAGCATTTGCCGCGCTCCCGGCGGATTCGCTTCCCGAACAAAGACGGTTGGCGGCTAAGTTGCGACGCGCAGATGTCTGATAAGCAGCGAGACCGCGACGGTCACATTTTCCCAACACCATTTATTTCTGTTGACAATTCTTGTGACCGAACTATTAACCAATCACGTCAAGGTCCACAATTTGTATGCTAGTAGCGCGCAGTCAAGTCCCGCTCAGTTTTGCTAGCGACATCTAGTTGCGCTCCCAGAATGCTCATGTAGCAAACGCTTCGTCCAGCTGTGCCACTTGAATTGTATTTTCAATCAGGCATTGATCCGATGTGGGGTACGGCGACCTTGTGAACGCGCCCGCATTGACTTCTGTTCCGCCTCCTGGTGAGCCGAGTAGGGCATCAAGGGGATCGATGCAGTGGCGAGGGCGCAGAGGAATGAAACAAGACAACATGGGAGCGTCACTTGTTTGAACTCTGAGTTGCTGTGAAAAGATGAAGAATAGGGTTTCAAATCGTGGGTAAGGTTTGAGAGCAAAATTAGGGCTTTAAGCCAAGATTAGGGTTACTAAGCAGGATTTGAAACCAAAGAGGTTTTCAAATTGGAACTTTTAAGTCAGTGTTTGCATTTGGAAAGAAGAAGTGACGGCGATTGCGATCTTCCTCTCAGCTCCACTCGGATTCGGACCGCGAGGACGGCAGCGTGCGCTACGTGCTGACGGGCGACGGCGCCGGGACGCTGTTCAAGATCGACGAGAAGTCAGGCGACATCCACGCCACCAAGCGCCTGGACCGCGAGGAGAAGGCCTACTACGTGCTCCACGCCAAGGCCGTCAACCGTTTCACCAACGAGGCCCTGGAGGGCGAGTCCGACTTCATCATCAAGATTCACGACATCAACGACAATGAGCCGCGCTTCACCAAAGACCCCTACATCGCCAGGGTGCCCGAGATGGCCGACATCGGTAAGGAAATGATTCACGCCTGCCCGAATCCCCAAATTCTAGATTATTTTGAAGGTTTTTATTTGGTTTTGCATGAATATTTGATTATTCATTTTGCAAAATAGTTGGTAAAGTAATTCGAACTTAATGATGAAAAATAGCATTCAAACTATTTTGTCATCGATTAAAAAAAAAAAAAAAAATCTCACACCTCATCAAGGCAAATTCAAAATAAGTTGCAGGTTTCCTTGGCAACAAGGTTTTAGCATATTAGCATAGCATATTGCGCTAACACCCAATGAGCCAAGATGGCGGCTCTCACGCGTGCGTCTATTTTTGGACTTCTCACCCATTAAATGTTTCCCCTCAATTAATTTGGCGCCGCGCGTAATGAGGCAACACGGCGGAGCCACGCGGGAGCTAGCGCTTAGCTAACCGTTCATTTGCTACCCACGCCTTCATTGGGGACTTCTTTGTATCACGTCGGAACAATAGCAACCATCAATAAAATCCCACGTAACCGTTTGGAGTCCAAATTTATATCATCACATGGCAAAAACATTGACGTAAAATAAATCATACACACCAGCGACGCGAATTGTAAAATACAAATGTGAAATGTGGGTCCATGAAGAATCCCGTTGGCGGCACGAAACAAAACGCCGTTTTTGGTCCCACCCCGCAGGCACTCCCGTCATCCAGGTGACGGCGCTGGACGCTGACGATGCCACCTACGGGAACAGCGCCAAGGTGGTCTACAGCATCCTGGAGGGGCAGCCCTACTTCTCGGTGGACCCCGAAACCGGTCAGCGGCTTCTCACTTTTACCAAACGGCCGCATGTTCGTATTGCACGTTACAGAAATACTGATATGTGATTCCTTACGTCTGCATTTTCTTTGAAAAACATATACTTCTTTTTTTTTTCCATACGGTATTCACAATGTTGTACTGCTTTGAATGGAGCTAAAATGGCGGCACGTGTCCTGCAGCTGCAGGGGGGAGGAGGGAGAGGGTCAGCGGCGGGTGGGGCGCGGCGGGGTGAGAGGAGGTCATGCTGGGGATTTGGAGTCAAAGGAGCGAGGCGCAAATGTCGCAGCTTGCTACTTTTAATCATTAATGTGCGCTTTGGATCCTATCCTGATCACCAAACAAAAGGAAGAGGGGTGGGGGCGGGGGGTGGGGGGAATAAATAAATAAAAAAACGAAGCCATTTGCAGATTAGCGTGTGGATTAGCGTTAATATGTTTGAGGCCACACGTGACGTGTAAGCCGCCATGAGTCGCACACACATGGATGAACATGGCATGTTCGGGAGAAGGATTACCTCATACGACGCAAACATGCAACCCAACTTTGGCTATCAAGTTGTTTCTGCAAAAATGAACTCCCGAGCTGTCATCCGGTTTTTGATTTTGCCCAACGTGCTCCTTGCACTTTTATTTCCCTGCAGAAATCAGCTTTCGACAATTAAGTGAAAGCTCTGGAAGGTTGGAAAAGCTTTTGCATTTTGGGAAATGCTTTTTTTTTTTTTTCCCCAATTTGATCAACTCATGCATGTTGATTTTTGATTTTTCAAAGTGCGTCCTCGCGTTGATGTGCACCGCTTACATGAACAATGTGGCTACAGACAGAGAGAAGTGAGGAACATACAAAAAAGGGGAAAAAAAGTACAAAATAGAACCGAAATGAGTTTGTCGTTGCCTAAAAGTATCCCATGAATTATATGCCGGATGTGGTATCGGTGCACATAGTATCAGAGCATTTTATGAGGAGCGATAAAATAAAGAGTATCAGCATCTGTCGAAACTACTCATACTGAACTTTAAGTCAAAATTTTCTATTCTACATGCGAAGGGGGTGGGGGGGAAAATAAATAGAATTTTTTTTTAAGGAAAAAAATTTATTTTTAATTGTATATTTTATTTTTGTGAAAGGTCATGTGACCCAGCTCAACTACAAACCAAATGAAAATGTGTCCTTGACGTGAGAGCACGATGACGTCACGTTTGCTGAACTCTTGGCACATTTTTATTTTATTGATTTTTTTTTTTTTTAATTCCGAATAAAGGCGTGACAATAAAAAGTCATTAACAATCAGAAATCTTAATTTGCGCAAACGATCCGCATAACGAGGCGCATCCATCACTCGGGCGACAACCCCTGAATTAAAGGAGCGCTACGCGCTCGACGGCGTCTCGGCGACTTCATTACGAGGCGCATAAATCTCCTTCGCTGGAACGTCGTTAATTCCGGGCGACTATTTTGAGGTGCGCGTTGGGATGTTTGATGCGCCGAGAAGGAAGTTCATTATCTTTACGATGACGCTTCATAAAGCCGCCGTCAGTTACACGGCAGCGCAAAAATTCACAACCAATTCGCTTTTAAAGAGTTCATTATTATTCTCCTCATAATTATTAGGGCTGCGTGATATGGCTTTAAAATGAAGAAATTATTTTATTTTTGATTTGGTTTTTTTGTTGTTGCTGTAGGCATGATCAAGACGGCACTGCCGGGCATGGACCGAGAGGTCAAGGACAAGTACCAAGTGGTGATCCAGGCGAAGGACATGGCCGGACAGATGGGGGGTCTCTCTGGGACCACCACGGTCAGCATCACCCTGGCAGACGTCAACGACAACCCGCCGCGCTTCACCAAGAGTGAGTCGGCATCAGAGCAACGGCGCACATGTTGGTCATGGTGGACAATACTGTCGAGATTCTGAACTGAAAACAACTCCAAAAATAAGAATTTTTAAAAAATGATCCGCAAAAAATCTGGATGAAAAGACTTACGTTGTAATACGGACTCTTACTCCCCACCCGGGCAAAACGGCGTTGAAGCCACTTTGTCATTTTCCAGCCAGCCGAACTGCCAGGAAGCGATAGCATTGTTGTGCGCTCACCAAATAAACCGTTTGACGCCATCGCTATCTCGAGGGGGGTCGGGAGGGAGGTCGGGGGAATCGGGGGCTTGTGCGTCACGCAGCCGGCGCCCATTCAAGCGTCGTCCGAACCCCGTCAGCTGTGCTTTATGATCAGGTCGCTGCCGTTTGTTTACGCGGCTGACAGGCGCCCATCGATTTGGAGCACAAACGCTTCCTGTAAAAGTCCAAATAAAAGAAGAATTAATCCGCACGTCGGGAACAAAATTGATTGTGCGGGAAAGATCAATCTTAACACCCGACAAGGCTCGCCGGGATGGGCACAGATTGAACCAAGTGGTGCTTCCAGCACCAGCCCGAATTAGAAAATCACTCGATGACAAGAGCCTAATTTTTGTTTTTTCTCAGCAATATTTAATTGGAGAACATAATGAGTCAAATGGAAAATGTGTCTTTTTATTTTTCTTCTTCAGCTCTCTATGAGTTCAAGGTGCCCGAGTCCACCGCGTTAGGCTCGGCGGTGGGCGTGATCCACGCCGTGGACAAAGACATCGGCGAAAACGCCGAGTTGGACTACAGGATCATCGGGAGCGACGGGCCCGGGATGTTTGACATCGTGACCAATCGCAGCACGCAGGAGGGCGTCATGGTGCTCAGGAAGGTAAGCGGAGGCGAGACTGATTTGGTCAAATTGTGACATTTTTGAATGAGTTTTTGTTCTCATGTTATTTTCGGCAAATTAAGAATATCAATCGGCCTCACGTGAAACTGTTTCGTTTCGGCCGAATAATTCATCTTCAGTCATTTATGTAACACGGTGATGATGGTGTACATGCTAGAATGCGCGGTTGTCGGTGCGTTTCGATCCTTTTTGTTGGCCGTGGGAGCACAGTGACATAATTGGCCTCTGTTGCCATGGCGGCACTGCGGGCAGAGCCTGCGCCTGCGTCCCTCGATCTCAACCCGCTAATTAAACTAGCTCGTCAAGTGGGAATAAGTCCCATCTGGGCCCTTAAAAGGTGCCAAATTAAGGCAGTGCCAAGGGCATGTGTGGTTTACCTCCACCGGGGAGCTTACATTTACATTGGTTGGTCAGATGGATTTTGAAGGGGAAAAAAAAAATCACCGCGCTAAAAAAAATTTCCTGACCACTGAAGTGACGTTTCCTTTTTCCAGCCGCTGGACTTTGAGCGCAAACGTCAATTCAGCCTGCGCGTCCAGGTGGAGAACCTCCACGTCAACCCTCGCTTCTTCTCCATGGGCCCCTTCCGAGACGAAGCGTCCATCAAGGTGACGGTGGAGGACGTGGACGAGCCGCCCGTGTTCGAGCGCACCAGCTACATCATGGAGGTACGGGAGGATACGGCCCCCAAAACCGTCATCGGTACCGTCAGCGCCTCCGACCCGGACGTCAAGCGGAGTCCTGTCAGGTGAGCAACATCATCTCATAAAAAACAAGCACCGGCGCCTAAATACATCACAATAAAGCCGAAGTGTTGGTAACGCAGTGCTGCTGGCTTGCAAATTGAAAGTTTCTCCGTTATGATATTCACTTACGGTAAAACAATAAACAAATGTAAAATGTGGCACTTTCCAAATGGACTTTGGTGCAGGGCGGCTAAATTAAATGGATATATGTTGCCGACCCTTCTCAGCGAGGCGGATGCAAAGGGGCGCAACGTCCTCACTCCACCATTTCTGTAAATCCAATCTCAACACTGCCCCCGCAGTTACGCGGCGGTACTGCAATATTAAGGTGGCATTCCTAAACTTCCAAGAGACGAGCAAAATGCATGCAAAATGGCTGTGTGTCTGTCTCCGTGCGAAATTCAATTTACAAGTGTGACTTTCAGCCCTGAAGGGGAAATTCTGGCTAATAATTCAAGTTCAACAAATCAGTGGGTCATTAACAGGAAAAGTATTCACAAATAAAGGAGGAGGCCTCAGAAGGACCCGACTTAGTTGGAATTCTCTGACTTTTTCAGGAAGTATTGTGGGGAGCGGTTGGGGTGCTGCACACCGGCGGCCTTCACCTCGGCTTTTTCTTTTTTTTTTACGACGCACTGAGGGAGTTGGCTCTCAAGGTTGAAGTTCTCGCACTTTATTGCAGGTGTCAAATAGGATATGATTCTCTTTTATCGGCTATCATCAGCAGGCTAGCCGCCCGTGGCATTTTGGTGCATTTGAGCTGCCTGCTGTCAGGAGGGACCTTATTTTTATGACGAGGATGACGAGCGAGGTTTAAGGAGCCGCGCTCATTTCCCTACTTTGAATGACTGTAAAGAGGCAAAACTAAGAAAAATGCAAAGATGTTTTTTTTTTTCTTTCTTTTCTTTCTAAAGGTCTAATGTTGTTCGAGAGCCTTTGGGTAGATGGATGGATGGATACGGAAATAAAATATTAACACCTTCGCTTAACTGAAGTCAATTTTTGCAAATTCGGAGGCGTATTTTTCCTCCTCAAATGAAAACGAAATAGGTGCACTGCATAACTAGCTGGTGTGTGTGCGCGCGGGTGTGTGTGTGTGTGTGTGTGTGTGTGTGTGTGTGTGTGTGTGTGTGCAGGCGGTAATTGAAGCATCCTGTTTTGAATTTGCAAGCGTTTAAACGGAGGTGGCGACAAAGTGTTGATGAAGTCTTTTGCGTAGCTCCACTTGGACTTGTAAAAAGCAATTTGCGCCCTGCTCAACAAACATGGCCTCTCCTTTCAAAGATGACTCCACGCAAACAGTCTCTTAATTTTTTTTTCTCCTTCTTTCCTGCTTCTCCGCTTGAAAATCAGCAGGAAGAAAAGAAAAGGCGAGGTGGTGTGAATCACATTTAAAGGAGACTTAATATGGAATAAAGGGACACTTATTTTTTTGTTTTTAAACAAACTGACTGAACAAACTGTGAGCTTGCTCAGTGGAGGAGTGGTTAGCCCATTCTCCTCACAGTTCTGTGCTCTGTAAATTAACTGGCAACCAGTCCATGTTTTTAACCAACAAGCTGTGCAAGACTCCACGAACTGGATACATGCCTCCTTTACCTTTCTCCCACGTGTAGGTACTCAATCGACCGGCGCACCGACATGGACCGCGTGTTCGACGTGCACGCCATCAACGGCTCCGTGTTCCTCCTGCGGGAGCTGGACCGCGAGGAGAACGCGTGGCACAACATCTCAGTCGTTGCCTCCGAATTCAGTGAGTCAACGCGTGGATTCAATACCTCCCCAAATACTCAATTATTAATACGGTACATCGGTGACTTGAGATAAGTGGAGTGGGGCGTGTCAATTAATCATACATTTTGGCAGCAGGGCTCAGCACCAATACCCAGTAAGTAGTGGGAATTAAATGTATCATATTTCTGCTGTAGACAACATGCACCAGATGAGCCGCGTGGTCGTCTACATCAGGGTGCTCGATGTCAACGATAACGCGCCGACCTTCGCCACCAACTACGAGACATTCGTGTGCGAAAACGCCAAAGCTAATCAGGTGGGTGTGCCGCCCTCGCCGGCATCCTTGTGGTTACATGCACAGGTTCTCAACACGACATGCATGAACATGATAGCGCCTACCTTGGTGTCATTGCGTTCTCGGAGGCTCTTAGTGCAGTTGGCACTGGCAGACCTTGGTCTTTTGCTTGTGGAAGAAGAAACAAAGCAGCGGACTTACAAAATAAGAAAAAAAAATGGCATGTTTTTGTTTGCTTAAGTAGGAATCTATTTTCAAAAAGCCAAGTCTGAAAAATGTTGTAAGGATTCTTGAATTTGTGATGAAAAAGGCTTTGAGGTATAAATGTTCAGTGTGTAATTGAACAAAGCAATCTGAGATAATACAGGAAAGATTAAAAACGTTTTTTTTTCCAAGAAGTGGACCCAAGGTTGATCCTTGAGGAACACCTCTAGGCTTATATCCATGGTTGGTCTTATCTGAAAGTCTTACCCAACTTTTGGTCTTACCACTGTTCTTAGCCATGTTCTTTGTGGTGCCAGAGAATCCAGACGGTGAGCGCCACGGATCCAGACGAGCCGGTAGGAGGACATCGCTTCTTCTTCAGTCTGGCCCAGGAGGCTAGCGGCAAGGCCAACTTCTCTGTCCGCGACAACAAAGGTAGTCTGCTATCCATCTTCTCGTATTTCTCGAACCGACCTCGTTGCGATCGTCGCAATCTTGCATGGTTTCAGACAACACGGCGTGGATCCTGACGCGGAGGAACAGCTACAGCAGCCTCCTGAAGAGCGTCTACCATGTGCCTGTGGTCATCTCAGACAGCGGGAACCCCATTCAGAGCAGCACCAGCACGCTGACGGTCCGCGTGTGCACGTGCGATCGCGAAGGCAATATGAAGCTGTGCAACGCCGAGGCGCTCACAGCCAGGGCCGGGCTCAGCACCGGGGCGCTGGTGGCCATCTTGCTCTGCGTCATGATCCTGCTCAGTGAGTACAGGGCAGACTTGCTTCACGGCTTCCTGTGTTGACAGGAGCCGCCATTTGGTTGGATTTTAATTTCAGTGTGGTCCGAATACACGTTTGAACAAAAACCTCACAGTGAAAACGTTTGAATCCAAAATTTCATTTTCAGGAAAGTTCTTTCCCACCGTAATAAATAAATGTAGTAATATTACGACAAAAAAACTAAAGCTGCAACAGCACCTCAAAAATTGGGGATGTATTTCACATTCTGCAAGAGTGTATACTATATGTCCCACATGCTGTTCTAGTGAGCGATCAGGATTTCAGCGCAGCAGATTGTCAAATAATAATAATAAAAATAAAAAAAAACATCATAAATATTGAAATTGTGTGCTGTAGCCGAGCAGAACGAAGCTGTTCCATGTTTGAGTCGCACTCATCAGAGGAGCGCTTTGTTCAATTGTGATGTTAAGCAGCAGCAGCAGCCTGACAAATCCATAATGCATCTTGACGCTCGCTCGCTGTACAAAGTCCTCAAAGATCAGTGGAGCGCTCGCCACATCAACAAGCGCCCCTCGGGACTCCAAGCTCGCTCTGAGTTTGTCGCGTTGTGCCCGCAGTGATCGTGGTTCTGTTCGCCGCCTTGAGGAGGCAACGCAAGAAGGAGCCTCTGATCATCTCCAAGGAGGACGTGCGGGACAACGTGGTCAGCTACAACGACGAGGGCGGCGGCGAGGAGGACACGCAGGCCTTCGACATCGGCACGCTGCGCAACCCGGAGGCCATCGAGGACGGCAAACAGAGGCGGGATATCGTGCCCGAGGCCTACTACCCGCCCGTCCGCCGGCCCGCGCCCCACTCGGCGCGGGACAACAACGGCGACGTGCGGGACTTCATCAACCAGAAGATCCAGGACAACGACTGCGACCCGACGGCGCCGCCTTACGACTCGCTGGCCACGTACGCCTACGAGGGCAGCGGCTCGGTGGCCGAGTCGCTCAGCTCGCTGGAGTCGGCCACCACGGAGGGCGAGCAAGACTACAACTACCTGAGCGAGTGGGGGCCGCGCTTTAAGAAACTGGCCGACATGTACGGCGCCGACGAAAGCGACCGGGATTCGTAACGATGTCTCGCCGCGTTGGCTGGCGAAAGGACATTCGAAGAACCCTTTTGAGTGGAAGTAGGCCTCGTGTGTCCCGTCAGCTGTTAGGGCAAGGGGTGTCCAAACTGCGGGGCCATTCTGCAGCAGCATATCCTCCAAAAATGCTTTCATCACAGCTCATGACACTATTTCACAAAAGAAAAATAACAAATTGGTTTTCGATAGAGCAGGGGTGACTGAACCACGGCCCATGTCCATTTTTTTGTTTGTTTTTTTACCAGGACATAACAACAAATATTTGATACAACCGGTCAAAAAAGAAAAAGGATGGGGGTCGCAACACACCTTAAAATTATTACACAAAACAAAACCTCAATAATAGCAGATGAATTGAAATAACTGATAGGTATTACAGAACAAATAATTTTTTTTAGATGATTTGTTTTCGAAAAAAAACATGTAAACTCCTTTTTTTGTTTATTACACCTTTATTACGACAAAAATTAAGACAACCCTTCTCAACACGTGTTACAATTAATAAATTTCACGTTGAAAATAAATACAGCGATGTAAATCCCGATTGCAGAAATGCACGCTCGTTGCCATGACTATCATTCTTTTTCGCCTTTCATTTCGAAGACAAAGACGAAGAACGGTAGTCGTGGCAACTAGCCGACGCATCCCCAACAAGAATTTACGGCACCAAAAGGCGCAGGAATCCACCAAAATTGGTACATAAGTCTTTTTAAACAAAAAAGAACAACTTGAATAAGGTTATTTAGCAGACGCTTCGTCGTCCTCGCGTGCTACCAGAGGGAGAGTGCGCTCCGCTTGCATTAATTTCTGAACGCAGCCTGTCATCGGGAACTCGTGCTTCAACTGTTTACGTTCCGTGTACGGCCTGCACCGGGATCCGTTTTAGGTGCCCTCTAAAAAAACCGAACGGCACATTTGAACAACATTCGGACTTTCTGAATGGTGTGAGTGAAGCAGTGCTGTCGGAGGGTATTTCCCAAACGCACCCACAATGAGAAACCGCAGATTTGTGGAACGGTGAAAGGTTTTTGTGCGTTGAACAAAGACGGAAGAACGTCAGAATGTTTCTGGCATGCTTTCAATTTTCTGTCCACGCCCCTCGGGAAGAAAAAAGTTTGGACACCCCTGTGCATTGGATGTAGGCCACGCCCACGCATAGCTACCATTGTTTTTCTTTGTTTTTCTTCCTGCGACGGACGCTGTGAGCGGTGGCATACTTTCAATGTTTCTGCGACAAAGTCCCGCTACATATATCGTGATCTTCTGCTTGTGTACGCTACATGATACAATACACTGTACAGCCACTTCGTCTTTGTCCTCACAGCGCCACGCCCCCTAGCCTTCAGGAAGTGGTACTGTCATCGTCACGCTTGAAAAAGGCGCCAGGAGCGGCGGTCCAACTTTGTCACATCAAGCGGGCGGCCAAAGCCGACAAACGTTTCCTCCTCGATGTCATCTAAAGAGCGAGCTGGTCTCTTTTCAGACATTCGAGCAGGAAAATTCACTCTTGTGTTGGACGGAGGCAACCGGACTCTTGTCGAAGACGTTTCCACTTGAATTGAAAAAGACTTCTCTTAGTTGTATTTTGAGCTGTGGAGTCCTATTGATGTCGCTAGTTTGGGATCAAACATCTTCAACAACCAAGACGTTGCCTCCGTTCAATGTTTGCGGATGACCATGAAGCTACGTCGACGTTTTGCTTGCGTGGATTTGATCCGCTGAGGAACCCAGTCCACACTGATGATGGAGTTTGGAGATGTTTTTGGCACAATGGAGGAAAAGAGTCGGAAACGGCCCGCTCTCACCTGAAAAGGCACCGAAACGGTGGTTTGTCTTATTTCCTTTCAGCCTCCCCCCGCACCCGCAAAAACTCTCGTCAACGAGGCTTCTAACCTTTGACGTCGACAGCTAACAAAGAGCTGAAAGTACGTTCTTGGCTCTATACTAGCAAGTGGGGAAAAAAAGTGACAGCCTTACAGAGACGTTCCGATCCAACCAGATGACGGAAAACCGGAAGGACGAAGCAAGCGCGTGAGCTCCTTTCACATCCGTCACACAGCCAAGCGACACAAAGTCGACGTTTTTACGTGGAGTGTTCAGCACGTGGTCATTTTGGTCCCCCCCGCCCCACCCCGCTCCCCCGCGATGGCGCCATCAAGTAGACGTGTGCTTGTCGATGTGTAGACGCCGTTGGGCCGCTGGTGACAAACGTGGTGGAGTCTCTGTGAGCGTAGAACAATAAAAATAAAATAAAATAAAATTGTCGGGAGGGCTTGCCGTAGCCCGGCGGGCCCGCCGCCTCCATCAATTCTGCTTTGTACAACGTGACATTTTGTACTGGATATTTATATGACACAATTAAATATCTTCAAAAGGTGTTTCCTCTGGTTATCTAGCACGTGTTTTATCTCCAGGCGAAACAAGAACGCTGGCGAAATTGCACGACAAACAGGCTAGACCCTTTAAAAAAAAACCAAAAAAAAAAAAAAAACACGGTATCCCTTCAGTATACACGACAAACAGGCTAGACCCTTTAAAAAACAAAAAACAAAAAAAAAAAAAAAACACGGTATCCCTTTAGTATCTCTTCTCACTCTCTCGCTGTCAAGAAATTGGGAGACTGGTGGTATAACATCACTTCAAGGAAATTAAAAGAAGACTCGCGCAGTTCCCCGAGAGGCAGAGCGTATATTTGAAAAGGAAATTAGCCAATGCTATTATTACAGATCCGGAAGCTTCTTCAACAATTAGATGACCTCCAAATTCAGCTCATCTTGACAGCCAATCGGATTCGCGAGGGCAAAAGGGAACAAAAAGGAAAAACAATCCCATTTGGATTATTAAGGGGATGAGTGTCAAGACATGGGGACAGATGGCGACGGCGTCTCCAACACTTGGCGGCAGCCGACTTTAATTATTGACTTGATTTGCAGACAGCTTAATTCGAATTTCATTTATTTACTTTCACATTCAAGCTTTAAAAAAACACCAAAAAAAAAAAAAAAAAAAAAAGTTTTTGTCTTGCGGGGAGCGCTCGCTCCTGCTGCGCTTTCGTCCTAGCAAAGACGACGAGCGCTCCGTGTTTCTGACTTTGTGCGAGTCTCGTTAGGTTTTTTTTTAGGCTTCAAAGTCAACGCGGCGTGACAAACCGTGGCGAGCCCGGAAACGATCCCCGCCGCCTCACTTCCTGCCGACGTTGGTCTCGTCGCCGTCCTTCTCCTGGCGCTCCCGCTCGCGTCTCATCTCCTTCAGCTCCTGCCGGTACTTGCGCTCAATGAAGCGCTTCTGATGGGCCATCTGCGGGAAGTTATCTGCCGCGGCGGGAGAGAACAGAGAGATGAGGGAGTGACCCGAGAGGAACGTGCCGAGAAAAAGACCCGAAATAAATAACTAACCAAAAAAAAAAAAAAACCCCGGTGGCGGCGAGTAGGCTGTTTAGCGACGCTCTCACTTCGGTCCAGTGAGCGAAAAGATTGGTGGGAGGCGCCGCCGCCACGTTGTTCTTTGGTGAGGAATGACGGCGTGAAATTAAGACAAGCTTGTTTGGTGTCAGACATTATTAATTAATCAAAAGGGGCGACGACTTCTTTATGAGATGCGGGGCGTCGTCATACCGGCTGTGCTTTTCGCTACCTGGGCCTTCAGATCACATGACATCATGGTGAATTTAAAAAAAAAAATGGCACCCCTCACTAACGTGTGTTTTATTTGTTGCAGAGTGGTTCCAGTTGTTCGGCGGGGGGAAAAAAAAATTGAAACGAACAACTAAGGTGGAGACTTTGGGTACGAAGAGGTTCCTAAAACTGATGGAATGAAGAATGGGGGGGTGGGTGGTGGTAGGCATGGTGAGCGGAGAGCAAGATCTCGGCCCGCAACGCCTGTCTTAAATACTTGAATTTAATTTTTATTCAAAATATTTTGGCTTACGATTGGCTGACAACCAATCGAGGGGTGTGAGCCTGACTTCCACTTCATGTCAGCTGGAAAAAAAGACTCTCCGGGCTCACCTGCTTGTTCAAGAGGACGAGCACTCGAGAAAACGAATGAATGAGAGACGGTTTGGACAGTCGGGCTTCCACGCGGAAGGTCGCACTCGAATTAAATTGACCCGAATGTTCCCCGTCAAAACCGCTCAGTGAACACATGAATGTGTACTTGAGAGCGTGAAAGGTGAAAACGGGGTCGGGTTTTTTGTTTTTTTTTTTCTTTGACGGACTGACAAGAACTCAAGTGGGCATCACGGCTGAAGAGACGCGCGCAAGTTTCTAATTTGCACTCTGACCCCGCGGAGCTCAACAAACCACCGGCTGGCTATTTCATTCCGCTCGCCGGCGCGGCGAGTCGCTCGTCTCGACGCTTCTCAAAAGGTGCCGCCCCTGTTCCGCAAAACCTCACCGCCGGCTGCCGATATGCAAATGAGCCCTTTGTTGTCTTGGTGATGACTTCAGAGTGGGGCACTTGCATGACGTAACGCCAACGCACCAGCCGACATGTTGACCACTCTCAGCTGTCCGTCACTCTGAAAAGACCACGCGCCTCATCCGCATGCCGATTAACCTGACAAGTGACATCCGGAATCTTAAATCCAGCACAGCGAGCCTGGAAAAATCAGCTGACCACTCAACACATGCAAATGGTTCCGGCATGTCCACACAGGAAGTCCGGAACTGAGATTCTCGCGCTGAACTTTACAACTGTGAGGCAGACATGCTAAATCCTGACCAAAAAATAAATAAATCATCATCCTTCATTCCCATCCGCACACAACCCAACACGCGACATGACAACGGTCAATTGAAAAAGTGTGTGGGCTAGAAAAAACACAGGCTAAGTAGCCGTGTGTGCCCAGCTTAAGACGAGAACTGCTCCGCCGTTCTCCACGAGCACCGCCGCGCGTCGGTCAACACGCCAAACGCACGGCAAACAGCGATGAAGGGGATTTGCTTCCACGGCAAGAAAGGGGCAAACAAAGAGCGATCCTTCACGCTCCGCTTTGCTCGCGTTACATCAGACCCTTTCATCTGGAGATTAGGAGCTTGGCGGCGAACGGAGCTGCCTTGGAGCTAGCGCTGAGACGCCGCCCCTTTTTTTTTCCAACCGTCATCGCATTGTCGGTAAAAGAGCGGGCGAGCCGTGAATGGGAGCAGTTTAAGCCTCTCGTGGGGTTTTTTTTTCTCCATGTGGCCAAAGGGTGAGTGCGTGGAGCCCGAAGGGGCCCGCGGAACTCGTTGGCGGCCGCCAACGCCTTCCCCCTGCTGCCAGAATTACTTGCCACGCTGATTTCATTGCTAATGGATATCAAGTCATCGTTCATTCGTATTTTTTTTCCCCTGGCAAAAAATGGACCTCAAAAAAAAAAAAAAAAATCCAGAAATTCCACAACTCCACCTACCTCGACATTCTTCGCTAACCTCAGCACACTTTGCCTACCCTGCCGTTCTTAAATCTTCGCCAAGCTCGCCGCGCTCTTCGCTCGCCTCAGCACCCTCTGCCCAGCTCGCTTCCTCGCGCCTCCATTTGTTTGCACTCATGTTGCTGTCGGTCCGCGGCCCGGTTAACATTTAATTCTGCCCTGACGTGTGCAGGCAGCCGACCTCAAAACGCCGTCTGTCAAACGGATGAGATGTGGATCAGCGCCGCCACCAGTGTACCGGCTGAACACACACGCGCACGCGCACAAGCACGCTGCAGCAAAAAAAGAGGGGAAGGCCCATTTAATGAGCCCGCGGCTGTCGGACGCAGCTCGGCCTCTTCTTCATCCTCGTCTTTTACCTCCCGACATGGCTGCAGTCACATATCCTGTCAGCCTGCAGAAAAGTGGACGGCTTAAATAATACATGGAAATGAATCCTGACACGATGAGCGGCGGCGGCGGCGGCCCGCCAGCGGGAATGTTTGGGTGGATCCGGTGTGCGAGATGAGGTGGATGTCAAGTGCGCCAAGACGAGCCAGGCGAAAGCGGGGCGATCAATGACACCAGAACTCGTGTCCTTTGATTAGGAACGCTGTTGCGACACATGACACGCGGGCCTCAAACATCGGGGGCTCGGGAGGACTTGATGAGTCAGGATGGGAAGATCACCGTCTCTCACGCACACATACACAAACAAGTAGGGAGGAACGAATTCTTATCAGCACAGTACGGCCCACTCATCTTCGGCGGTCAAAATATGTGCATTGATATCCTTGAATGATGCAAATATGTCCTCAAGAGATACGCACACGATAACGTCGCGCCCGGAACATGCTAGCGCTAACGTAAACAAGCTCATGAATATCTTTGAATTATGGCAATGCAGCCACGAAAACTAAGCAGCAACAGTGCGCGACAAACATCTTTGGAAACATGCTAGCAGCACGCGTGTGCCGAAATTGAACTAATACAAAGTCTTGTCGGCTCATCTTCATCAATTCTGTGCGCTAACATTGTTCTGTCGTGTTTTAGCGGAAGCGTGTTATTTCAATGAAGGTAAACGCAGAACATGTACTGATCAGCGGGAAGGCGTGACGGGCGAGGAGCAGGAGCTGAATCTCACAAACAACCACAGCTGCGAAGTGCAAACGGTATCAATCAAACGTGGCTGGAGGCCTCATTGAACACGACAAATCCAATCAAACCTTGACCTCCGTTTGGGGCCGCGCGCTCACCTGCACCTCATTACGGACTCACTGTGTTCATAATTCAAAAAGAAAAGGAAAAAAAAAAAAAAGATGAAACGTACGTTCATTCTTGCTTCCATCATGTACTGCGCTCCATTAGGCACTGGGATGGAGTCGGCTGGCGTGAGGATATTTTTCAAGCGCTGTATTGGAGCGAAGCGATTTGTTGGCTCGGAAGCCAATTCGGACGAGTTTCGAATACCCCCCCCCCCTCCTCCTCAGTTTGAGTTTTAAACCGCCAACAAGAGAACGAAATCGATCAGATCTCGCGTCTCGAACGACACAAAGCTCAAATTTCAGGAAATTTAACAGCAAGTACTTATTGCATTTCCTAAGAGGCAAAGGTGGATTATTTTAACTACTTGAGTGTGCAGTGAAGGACGCATTCTTCTTCTTCAAGATGGGAGAGAGAAAAAAAAAAAAAAAAAAAAGCGAGCGAGGAGGAAAAGAAGAAGAGACGCTGTGAAGAGGACCAAAAGATGAGTGGCGAGCCCTGAGGGTCCCTGAGGGCTTTCCTTCAAACGCAAACATGCAAACTGAGCACGGCCCGCCAACACAAGAAGCGCGAGTACAAGCACAAGCACACCACCACCGCCACCGACGACGACGACGACATGAAAAAACATCGACACGCCGCCCGAGGCTCGGTGGTGGCGCTCCAACAGCAAAGCCCGATGGTGTGGACTCTTCACGTATCGTCACTCTGATCCCACATCGAGTATCTTGATACCGGTGCCGAAACAATAGCAAGGCAAAAAAAGCTAACATCGGGAGCGCGCGCGACGTAATTATAGCTGCCAAAACAAGAAGGAATTTATTCCATGGAACGGCTCCTCAAACGCAACCAGCGGGCGACAAAATGACTCGGCACAAAATAAATCACGCTCACAGGTTTTGGCAATTGGAAAAACCAGTCGCCCTTTGAATCGTAGATTTGAATTGTCGTTGCTTTAGGACCAAAAACAAAAAGCGGCGCCCCCTCAAGGCACATAGTTGGAAAGCATTGTCGCTGCAATTTTTTTTTTTTTTTAAACCAAAAATAAGGTGTGGTATCGTTTTGGATAGCAAGGTATCGTGGTACTTTTTAAGTAGTCGCACATCATGCGGTCCGACGCGCGTGTGTACTCACATTTGTTCAGCGCGTCCATGGCAGCTCCCATTTCCGCCTGCTGGATGCT
>NW_017804844.1:661949-665317 GCF_001891065.2 Hippocampus comes
TGGGGGAAAAAAAAAAAAAAAAAAAAAAAAAAGCGAGCGAGGAGGAAAAGAAGAAGAGACGCTGTGAAGAGGACCAAAAGATGAGTGGCGAGCCCTGAGGGTCCCTGAGGGCTTTCCTTCAAACGCAAACATGCAAACTGAGCACGGCCCGCCAACACAAGAAGCGCGAGTACAAGCACAAGCACACCACCACCGCCACCGACGACGACGACGACATGAAAAAACATCGACACGCCGCCCGAGGCTCGGTGGTGGCGCTCCAACAGCAAAGCCCGATGGTGTGGACTCTTCACGTATCGTCACTCTGATCCCACATCGAGTATCTTGATACCGGTGCCGAAACAATAGCAAGGCAAAAAAAGCTAACATCGGGAGCGCGCGCGACGTAATTATAGCTGCCAAAACAAGAAGGAATTTATTCCATGGAACGGCTCCTCAAACGCAACCAGCGGGCGACAAAATGACTCGGCACAAAATAAATCACGCTCACAGGTTTTGGCAATTGGAAAAACCAGTCGCCCTTTGAATCGTAGATTTGAATTGTCGTTGCTTTAGGACCAAAAACAAAAAGCGGCGCCCCCTCAAGGCACATAGTTGGAAAGCATTGTCGCTGCAATTTTTTTTTTTTTTTTTTAAAACCAAAAATAAGGTGTGGTATCGTTTTGGATAGCAAGGTATCGTGGTACTTTTTAAGTAGTCGCACATCATGCGGTCCGACGCGCGTGTGTACTCACATTTGTTCAGCGCGTCCATGGCAGCTCCCATTTCCGCCTGCTGGATGCTGCAAGAAATAAAAAAAAAAAAAAAGAGGTAAGGTCTTTAGCATATTTTGCCTTGAAGCAATCTTAACCAGGGGGCGGGGGGGCTTCTCAAAGGTGCTTCTCATTTGTTTTTGAACAATGGCAGCGAGCGGCGCCGGCGGCACAATCAGGCGGCTTACGGGCCATGCTTGATGCCCGCCATACGTTTTGATTTTTGCAGCCTGGAGGCTTAAGTGCGGCAAAGCACAAAGAGCCAAACTTATCGAGCACATGAGCTTCGCTTTTGGGGATTTGCTCACGACACGGCGACGTATTCAACGTGGATTCAGTCGCTGTCAGTGCTCGAAACCCTAATTTGAAACCTTAACGCGACTTGAAACCCCACTCACAAAAGCTTGATTTGAAACCCTAACCCAGACTGGAAACCTTGATTTGAAAACTCAAATTTGTCTGTAAACCCTAATTTGAAATCTGCCCCCCTAAAAAAAAAAAAAATTCAAACACTAAACCCCGCTTGAAAGAACAAGTTAAATACTGGAACCTGATTTGAAACCTTACCCTTGCCTAAAACCCCAAACCAGACTTAAAACCTGAATTTGAAACACGAAACCTGGCTCAAAAAGCTCGTTTGAACGCCTTACCCAGAGCTCAAAAGCCCAAATTAGAAACCCGAACCCAGACTGGAAACTTCGGCTAATTTGTGCCGCCCAATCAAACTGAAACAAATTGGACCCCACCTCCCTCCTGTCTGGAAACCCTAATTTTCAGAATTTACAACAGCTCCGCGCTCTCACCTGCTCGGAAGTAGCGAAGTAGCCTCGCCGCCTGCTCTCGCCATCTGCCCGCCGCTCCCGCTTCTCCATAACGCAATTTACGTCAAATCAATAATGGATCGATTCATTTTCATTGTGCATAATGCGTCTCCCGATAGAATCGGGCCAACAAGAGCTTAATTGCTGCAATAAACGCCGTCGATGAAGCGCCGCCGTTTTTCTGCGGCACATTAAGGGAAGGAGACGGTGGAGGCGCGAAGGGGAGCGGGGAGGAAGTCACGTATGCCGGTCATAAGGAAGGAAGTCTCCAGTCTTTAGGACTTTGTGGGGTCAAGGTTCGGATGCAGCGTCTGTTTCTCAGGCGGGTTGTGCTGACCTGGGTCCTTTGCCGCAACCGATGCGCTCGCCCTTGAAGTAGACGGCGACGGTGTAGGTGCGCGCGTGCGATGGCCCCACCGTCTGCAGCGTCCTGAAAAACACAAAGGCAAAACACGGTCAGATGACAAAAGAAAGAAAAAAATGGCTTGAAACGCGAATTTGGAACCCTAATTTTAAAACTCATCACGGGTATTAAGGCCCAATTCAAAACCTTCACCACAGATTTTGTTTGAAACTCGAAACTTGGTTTGAAACCCCAACTTCATGCACTAAAATCTGGCTCCAATCCTAATTTGAAACCAACACTTCAAACCCTAATTTGCAACGCAAACTGACTTGAAACCCTAATCCTTGACTCAAAGCAAAAACATCACACGAATTTGAAGCACTAGCCCTGTCTTGAAACATAATTTAGAACCACAAGTCTTATTTGAAACCCTATTCCTATCTTGACATCTCAATTTGATACCCTAATTTGAATCCCTACCCTTCTTTTGAACCCTGATCCTGATTTGAAACAAACAATTCGTTTCAAACCTTAACCCTCTCCCGAAACCCCAATTTGAGACCCTAAAACCTTACTTGAAACTCTATTTTGAAACCTAAGCGTAACGCTGGCTTGAACCCCTAACCCTTATTTCAAATCACAACCTTGACTCGAAAACCCGACTTTGAACCTGTTGCCCTGTGCTCTGATGCATGTTTGCCAGTCGCCATGGTAACAAATACACTTGGAAGGTGGCAGTCCCGAATCAATCTCAAACGACATCCGGCGAACTAAACGAAAGCGAGGGATGATGGCGCTCACCTAAAAAGAAGAAGTAAAACAAGGAGTTGTCAGCCGCGCTTCTTGCGCGGGGGAGTGGCGCGTGAACAAAACCGATGTTTGAAATGTTGTCATTTGCATAAACAGGCGCCGCGCGCCCGCCGGAAATCTTCACGCGCAATTGACTGATTGGATCCATTTTTAATGCAACCTGGTCACTTTTGACGACTCGTCAATAATTCACCTCCCGCTGCAAACGAGACGCACCCAGAAGTCACCGAGGCGGGCGTGCGACGGTGTCGCTGGTGAGCACTGCGCCAAGCAGAGAAAATAAGCAAGGCTGACACCCGCTCCAAAAAAAAAAAAAAAAAAAAAATGAAAAGGCTTTCCAACACCGTCTTTGTATCCAGTGACGAAGACGAGGAGGACGTGAGTGATTCCGCTCTTTGTTGATGAAGCTTCAATGTGATCCGAACGCAACGCGTGGATGATGTCATAATATCGAGTAGTATGTCTCAGTGCTTTTGAATTGACATCTTGCGGTGCGAAATCCTTACTTGTAGAGCGGAATGTCGGGTTCCTTGCCCTCCGTCCTCAGTGTCAGGCAACACTGCTGCAGCTGAGACTTGGGGTCGTTCCAGTCCTGGTTGAGAATAAACTCCTGTAACAAGGCCGAAAGGGGGGGCGGGG